>NC_091125.1:120984120-121094120 GCF_040183065.1 Periplaneta americana | reverse complement strand
CTTATTTGTCTCCTAGGGAAATAACGGCATATTAATATAGTGCAATATCAAACAATGTGTTGTAAAATATAGTGTTAACAGAAGAACAATCAATTTCCTGGTCTTAATCAGATGAAAGATTTTTTTAAAGCGGATAAATGACATAGCTTCGCTTTTTCAGTGTACTTACTTACAAATGGCTTTTAAGGAACCCGCAGGTTCATTGCCGTCCTCACATAAGCCCACCATTAGTCCCTATCTTGTGCAAGATTAATCCAGTCTCCATCATCATATTCCATCTCCCTCAAATCTATTTTAATATTATCCTCCCATCTACGTCTCGGCCTCCCCAAAGGTCTTATTCCCTCCGGTCTCCCAACTAACACTCTATATGCATTTCTGGGTTCCCCAATACGTGCTACATGCCCTGCCCATCTCAAAGGTCTGGATTTAATGCTCCTAATTCTTTCAGGTGAAGAATACAATACATGCAGTTCTGCGTTGTGTAACTTTCTCCATTTTCCTGTAACTTCATCATCCTTAGCTCGAAATATTTTCTTAAGAACCTTATTCTCAAATACCCTTAATGTCTGTTCCTCTCTTAAAGTGAGACTCCAAGTTTCACAACCATACAGAGCAACCGGTAATATAACTGTTTTATAAATTCTAACTTTCAGATTTTTTGACAGCAGACTAAATGACAAAAGCTTCTCAAACGAATAATAATAGGCATTTCCCATATTTATTTTGCGTTTAATTTCCTCCCGAGTGTCATTTATATTTGTTACTGTTACTCCAAGATATTTGAATTTTTTCACTTCTTCGATAGATAAGTGTCCAATTTTTATGTTTCCATTTCGTACAGTATTCTGATCACGAGACATAATCATATACTTTGTTTTTCAATGATGTAATTTTATAAAACACAGTGTATAATACAGCTTTGTGTGTGTGTGTGTGTAAAATGGATTTTTCGGAACACACATTAATATATAAAAATGTAGACTTTCACAATTGTCAAATGACCAACTCAAACTATCAAGGATACTGGAAGGCTGCAAAAAATATATAATGATCATTTTTCTTGAGAATGGAAGCGGCTAAAGGGCTCAGTCCTTGATGTACATGAAGAAAAGTGAGGAGGTGTTTTACTGGGCGTATACTTTATGGCATTCGCGTATATGACGGCTTGATACGTTCGTTAGAATTTAAATAATAATAGTTAAAGGAGCTCGGATGGAAGTAGGAATTGATCTAGGGTCTTTTCACTTCGTATTTGTTATGGGATACCACATTTGTGAGCTACTTCTTCATAAGATCACAGTTCAGGGTGACACAAGCATCGAACAAGTGGCATGGCACTCGCAAGGTGTGGGCAGCCACCATATTCAGCAAGACTCACTCTACAAACAGGTCACAAATGAAACTCAACTTCGAAAACTTCATATTCATAAATAACAGGCTTAATATAATGCAAACAGCGCCTGATAGCAAGCAGCCAAATACAGACTGTGAGTGGGCCTAGACTTCGCGTGATTCGGATGGAAAATTCTACATTGGGAGTTTTTATACGTTAAGTGCAGAGAAAGTTTTATGGCAAAAAGTATATTGATGTATACTATCATATAAATAAATTACAATTACAATCATTTTCGTAAAAAAGAAATAAGGACGAAAACAAAGATAAGGGAAGGAAAGAGGAGAGAAGATAAGCAGAAATGAAAGAAGATGAGTAGGCCTAAAAGAAAAGAAAATAGAAGAACAGATAATTAAATGAAAAAGAAATAGCGTAGCCACCGCTATGAAGTAGTGATCAACAACTGTGACTACGAAACTAAAGTGTCCTAGTTGAAATCCTGCTTGGAACAATTGGACGGAATTATGTAACAACAGACCAACCAGCAAAATAACTTTTTAGAGATATTTATTATTAATTTTATTCACTTAATGTGGTGGAGTTAAGGCCATCAATATTTATAATAGTTTAAACTACGAATATTTATCTGCAAACGTTTATGCGCTTTACATTCGAAAAATCTTGTCACACTTTCTGTTAATACGGTGACGTCATTAATTACATTAGACCTTGGATGACTGAAATTGTATGTTTAAAACAAAGTAGTTTCGAATCCAGCCAATTGTGATAAAACATAAAAGGAAAACAAATTAATGTAACATCTTAACGAATTCATTATTATTCGTGTGCAAATGGGTGTGATTGATAAATGCGGGGATTATGAAGACAAAAGTAGTTACTTTAACACCTAGTTTAATTCTAAAGTACTTAATTGTGTTATCAGTTTGCAAATGAATCCAATTCCCTGTAATATAATAATAATAATAATAATAATAATAATAATAATAATAATAATAATAATAATAATAATAATAATAATAATAATATTATTATTATTATTATTATTATTTACTACAATTTCAAACAATTCACTGGCGTCATAATGTGTAAATAGTTTAAACTATCAATTCTGTCGTCCATTTGCAAAAGGGGACATGTCCAAAATAACGAAGTGTTGGAAAATCGCAAAAACTATGACTAAGTTATTAAATTAAAATGTTCATATATTTGTTTTAATTAGATCATTATGGATACATACATTCAGGATCCATAAACACTTTAATTTTAAGTCTGTTGTGTTTTTTTTTTTCCGATTTCCCAACACTTTGTTATCTTGGACGTATCCCCTTTTGCAAATCGACGACAGAATTGTACTATTGTCTAAAGGAATGAGGCGGAAATTATGAAGTAATTAACGAGAAGGCTTCGTCTTGTTAAATTTAAATGCGGGGACAGAAATTAAATTAAACGTGACATTTTATTACAAATTCTCAAACATCCGTACAATCCCAACCACGTTCTCAATATCGATCACAAACAGTAAGTTATAAATTTTTCACGCAATTATAGGGATTCGATGTATATTTTAACACTCTAGTTCCCTCAATATTTCGAGGCCTAACTTTAATTTTCTTTTCACAACTGGAACAATTAAATATAATTTACTTTGACGTATCTCTTTTCTTTTCATGCTTCACACCCATAAAGTAAAATACGTTATAAAATAAATATGACACAGTTATGTCCCACTTCTGTCGTTGTACCAGACTTGTTACAATTCCGTTATGTTCATTCTAAGCATGTTAAGAGCTTGCTACTACAAGATCCAAACACGCGAGAAAGAAAGAGAAAGAAATCACGGCGAGAAAATGGTCAGTATATTAGAAATTGAAATGTTACAGCCCGGGGCACCTTGCGCACTCTTATTTCATTTTGACACACGGCATAATTATCGCAGTACAATGCGGATGCAAGTAGTAAACCCGGCGCTTCAGAATTATTTCGGAAGATGATGTATATGCTATTGCAGGTCAACGAATTCCAATCTGAATAGCTAATATTCTTCTGATCTTCATAGCCATACACTACGGGTCTATTCGTGACTGTGTGTAGGAGGAGAAATATGGCGATACGAAGAAAAAAAGTTTTGAAACAGTAAGCGAAAAGACACAAGCGAGTACCAGAAACAATGGCGGCGTGTCTACTGATAGAGACGGAGTACAAAGGAGATGAAAACGGGAGCGAGATTCTGTTGCCGAGATACAGAACGAGGAAGTGACAAATATACTGCAATTCTACAGATACATTCTTCTTTATCCTCCTGACAAGTTGCTGCGAAGTGGTCGAGCCAAAGGGTGCGAACATGCAGATGAATCCAACCACCGTGATATAAGCTAATGTGTACCGCAGATCGTAATATGAGCAACTTCTAAATATCCCTTTAGGATTGTTGCAAAGAAAAATTGCATGCAAGACTTCAAGCGACACGCTCTTAAAATATGGTGCCACGAAGTCATCAGAGGTGTGTTTTATTTAAAGGAATTACTTATTAAACACGTCTACTGCAGTAGTCATGTACATACGCCGTAACTATAATTAGAGGAAAGGAGAGCAACTGAGAAGTTGAAGTACCAGTGCAATATACGAGTGGGAGTGACTGTTTTAAATTACTTCCAACATACGAGCTATAATGAATCTATCCAAACTGTGCAATATACGTACATCCTTGCACATATCAAGACATCCATCTATGCACATACGCAACCTTCCATCCATCTGTGCAACATATATCCATGCACATATCCATACATCCAGTCATTCTTCTATCTGCGCAACATACGTCCCATGCACAAACCCATCCATCTGCTCAACATTCTTACATCCCTTCACAAACCAGGCCATGCATCTGTACACATACGCAATCATTCATCCATCTGTTTAACATATACCTATGAATATAGCAACCCATTCATCTGTGCAACATATAATTATATCCATGCATATATCAACCAATCCATCTATGCAATATACATCCACCCACATATTGCATATCAAACCATCCATTTATGCACATACGCAACCTTCCATCCATTTGTGCAACATATACCTAAGTACAGATACAGTACAGAAATACAATTTGGAACTCTCTCATTGTAGACCTCGAAGTTTCGCTTACAACACGCTGCGCATGTGCAATAAACAAGGGCTCCTGTTGCGAAATTGCTGCCTACATACAGATAGACTCCCATCAAGACTCGCTCCAAATTTTAATTTCGTATCTGTACGTAAATATTAAGTCATCCATCTATACACATACCCAACCTTCCATCCATTTGTGCAACATTATGTTGCTGTTTAATCAACTGTCCGAAGACAGGTCTGAACCTCACAAGTGATACCAACAAGGCACCACTTACGAGGCAACTAGGCCGGAGATAATGAGGTAGGGTGGCTAGTTTCTTTCCCCCTCCATTGCATACATCGCCAATTAGCTATATATTACACTAATCAGACTTCAGATGTGCAACATATCCATGCATATATCAAGCCATACATCAATATAGGCCTAATACAGAACCACCTATCCATTTGTGCAACATATATCCATGCAAAAAAAATCAAGCCACCCCATCTATGCACATACGCAACCTTCCATCCATTTATGCAACATATATATATATATATATATATATATATATCCATGTACATATCAAACCATCCATCTATATACATGTACCAACCATCCATTCATTTGTACAACATATATCCATTCATATATCAAGCCATAAAATTATACACATATTTAACCAACCATCCACTTGTACAACCTATATCCATGCACATATCAAGTCATCTATTTATGCACATACACAACATTCCATCAATTTGTGTAGCATATATACGCATAGCCAACCATCCATCTGTGTAGAATCCACGCACATATTAAGCCATCCATCTACACACATACCCGACTGCCCGTCCATCTACGCAACATATATACACGCACACATCAATTCATCCATCTGTGCAACATATATCCACACACTCATCCACCTGCACAATATTAGCCTATGCCCTTGCACATATTAATACATCCATCTATGCAACGTATATTCACGATATACCAAGCTATCCACCTAGGCCTATACACATACCTAATCATCCATCCATCCGTGCAACATACATCCATGCACATATCAATCCGTCATCTGTGCAACATACATCGACGAACATATCAAACCCCATTCGTTCACACATCCATCAATCCATCCGTGAACATGTACATCCCTCCATCAGTGCAGACATATGTACATAAAAATTATAGAACCATATTAGTCCCAAATGAATTTATATATATATATATATATATATATATATATATATATATATATTTGTTTTCCCCTAAATGTTAACACTGTGTTTCACGATAAAAACTCTCCTTTCGATTCTGATTTTTACTCTAATCATTAGAGAAACTGATAAGTAATTATATATCTCTTTGCAGTTTTTCAATAAAATGGACAGTTTTCCTGTAAATTAAATAAAAAGATCAACACGTATCGCTGTGTCCTGCCATTAGGAAGTCTGGCAATTCTACTGCATTGCCTAAAGGGACCTGAGTTCGTGTGTAATCGTAGGTGAGCCGGCGATGCGCTGTTTGCCAAATTAAGGCTACGTTGATAAATTAATAGTACACTTAAGTACAAAACGCATAATAGACTTTTTTTTACTTATTTCAATGTATTCTATTTCCAATCTCCATAATAATATGTGTTTACAACTGTACAGCTTCTCATAAGCACATAATGAAGATAGGCCTATATCTATTCATCCATCGCAATATTAGGCTATTACATAAACACGATCATATACGAGTAAATCCATGCATTCATCCAGATAAGTTACACACAAATCCGTAAATCCATCCATTATGTGACGTTAAAGCATCTACATATTCAGCAGATTCGGGATCTTTTTCCGTTAGATAAAGAAATTTTTTGGCCTTCCGTACGAAACAGATGGGTTCCACTTCTCTTATGTGCATTCTGAGTTATCCCAAGTTGAGGTTTACGTAATATAAACCACGTGACCTGAAGGGTACGCCTCTTGAGAATGCTGTGTTTCGTCTGAAAATTATTCTCACAATGGTAAGGACAGAACGAACTAAGGGGTTCAATCCTTTAACTGTGCTAGAATTTATTATATTAGGCCTATTATTATTATTATTATTATTATTATTATTATTATTATTATTATTATTATTATTATTATTATTAACTGAGATTATTGTACAATGTTTCTTAATTAAACAAGAACACGAACTCCAATTTTAAAAAATATACGCTTTATAAAAATATTTCAGTGTAGATATTACAATATTAATGTGTTCAACAATATGGGTTTGAAGATGTTCAGTAATTCGTCATCTTGGAGCTAGTGTTGTTCCTAAAATAGTGGCACATTTGATTAATGATTCTAAAAATTGTACTTGTTTTCGATAAATATTATTCCTTTATTATTTTATTTTATTTTATTTTTGTGCTTCAAAATTATACTTTACGTGTGTTGTAGCTTATTTCACGTAAATAAATGATAAACAATTCATTTAAGATAATTTTCCTGAAGAATGAAATCTAATCAATGCGTTCTTATTACTTTTTGGCCAATCAAATACGCTAGTATTTTAATATTAAACATTATTCAATTTACACTTCTTGCTTAATGACGAAAATTCTATCTAATTCAAGGTTCTTCAAGTTTCTTAATATTACAATATGTATCAAGTAAAATTAATTCAGTACATGTATCCTGAATCCTTATGCGATGCAAATGAAGCTCGTGTAATCAGTTGGTCGTAAAAGGGATAAAGGCATCTTCAACCAGATCTATCTTTTGACAAGCCCCCTAACCTCTGTCGCACAACTCTGTCATCAATCTGCGATCTCTCCAAACAGGGCGTAAAACTGTATCAAGCAGTACCGCAATATCAAATTATGGTATTGTTCACGAAACAATTGAATATAAATTAAAATACGGATAAAGATACAGTGGAACAAAAATAAAAGAAATAAACAAGAATACTGAATAAGAAGAAGAGATAGAGAAAGCAACAGAAGGTCTGCAGCAGACAGGAACGCGATCATCAACCTGTTCTTCCTGAATCCATTACTATCTTTAATCCTTTTATTGTGTATCGATTTTTTATTTATTTATTACGTGTGTCCTTTTTTCTTACTTTGCTCTTTATTATTCCTAGCGCTGCGACCGTGAGCACTTAGCTTTGTGCTGCTTCTAACCCAGGGGTGTCCTCTCGATAAGCACACGGTTCGGAGTCGAGCTGCATTAGTGAAAACTGTACCCAGCAATTAATACCTCAGAATGAGAAGAAAGAAAAATAAAACAAAAGAAAGGGAGCAAGATATGAATAAAAGGAAAGACAGAAAAGAAAAGCGAACAAAATAGAGAAAAAGGAAATATAAGCGAAAAGGAAGCTAGAGAGAGAAAAAGGAATGAATTGAAGAAGAGAAGAAGGGAGAAACTTATAAGAATAGCAGTATAAGAAGAAAAGGACAAAAGTGTGACACAGACAACATAATGGGAAATAACAACAAAAAAAGAAGAATAGAGAAAGATGGGAAAGGAGAGGAATTAAAAAAACAAAAAAATGGTAAAGATGAGAAATTAAGAGAGAAATAGCAGGAAGAAAATATAGAAAAGACAAAAATAAAGACGGAGGAACAAAATAAGATAAAAAGAAAAAATGAGAAAGCAAAAATACAATTAATGAAAAATCGAAAGAAAGAAGTTCAAATAATGGGAGGAAGAAATAATAAAAATGGTAAACAGAAGAAGAATAAAAGGATGAACAGAGGAAGGAAATACATGGAGAAAAGAGAAGAAGAGAAAGGAAAAAGAGAAGAAAATTAGAAAGGAAACAAAAAGAGGAGAAGTACAGTCTAGTATATACAACCACGAAGCTCAATACGTAGTAAATATGCATCCATAGATAGTTGCTAACCACTAGGATCGCAAATATCGCCACATTACAGACAATGCGAAATAGTACCGGCACAGTCTATTGTTCCTAGCACCGTCACAACTCAAGCTTCGTGACTGTATATACTAGACTGTGGGAGAACGGAATAAGAAAGGGAAGAGTAGAACAATGATGAAACGAGCAATAGGAAGAGAACAAGGAAAATGAAAAGAAAAAAAGCAGATAAAAGGACAAGAAATAGAAGATGGAAATGATTATAAGAGGAAAATGAGGAGAAAAATGAAACCAACAAAATGAAGAGCAAGAAGAAAATAAAAAAATTAGGAGCAAGAAGAAAATATGAAATGAGCGATAAGAAAATAGGAAAATGAGGGGAAAGAAGAAAATAAGAAAATAAGGAGCAATAAGCAAATAACAAAACGAGGGATAAGAATAAAATAAGAAAATGAGGAGCTATAAGAAAATAACAAAACGAGGGATAAGAAGAAAATAAGAAAATGAGGAGCTATAAGAAAATAACAAAACGAGGGATAAGAAGAAAATAAGAAAATGAGGAGCTATAAGAAAATAACAAAACGAGGGATAAGAAGAAAATAAGAAAATGAGGAGCTATAAGAAAATAACAAAACGAGGGATAAGAAGAAAATAAGAAAATGAGGAGCTATAAGAAAATAACAAAACGAGGGATAAGAAGAAAATAAGAAAATGAGGAGCTATAAGAAAATAACAAAACGAGGGATAAGAAGAAAATAAGAAAATGAGGAGCTATAAGAAAATAACAAAACGAGGGATAAGAAGAAAATAAGAAAATGAGGAGCTATAAGAAAATAACAAAACGAGGGATAAGAAGAAAATAAGAAAATGAGGAGCTATAAGAAAATAACATAACGAGGGGCAAGAATGAAGTAATAAAATGAGCTATAAGAAAATAACAAAACGAGGAGTAAGAAGAAAATAAGAAAATGAGGAGCTATTAGAAAATAACAAAACGATGGGTAAGAAGAAAATAAGAAAATGAGGAGCTATAAGAAAATAACAAAACGAGGGGTAAGAAGAAAATAAAAAAATGAGGAGCTATAAGAAAATAACAAAACGAGGGATAAGAAGAAAATAAGAAAATGAGGAGCAATAAAACAAAAACAAAAAGAAATGATAAATAGAACAAGAACAAAATGAGGACCAAAAAGAAAAGAAGAAAATGAGTAACATGAAGAAAAGAAGAAAATGAGGAACGAGAAGAAAAGAAGATAAGGAGCAAGAATAAGATAAGAAAACAAAGTAAAATAAATTTAAAAAGAAGAAAAGAAGTGAGGAGTAAGAAAAAAAAAAGAAAATGAGCAGTAAGAGGCAAAAATAAAGAGCAAGGAGAAAATAAAATGAGTAAGACCAAAAATAAAAGTAGATGAAGAAAAGAAGAAAATCGGGAGGAAGAAGAAAATAAGGCGCAATAATAAAAGAAAAATGAGGAACAAGAGGAAAAGAATAAAATATGGAGCAAGAAGACTGGAAGAAAATAAGGATCAAGAGTAAAATACATTAGTAGCGAGGGGAAAGGAACAAAATGAATAGCAACAAGGAAAGAAAAAAATAAACGAGAAGAAAGAGGAAATTGAAGAAGGAGAAAGGAAGAAAATGACAAAGAATAAAATACTGAAGAAGAGAAGTGGAGGAAAGTAGACAGGAAAACAGTGAAATGAAGAAAAGTTGATGTTAAAGGAAAAATAAAATGAGAAACTGGAGGAGAATAAAAAGTTAGAACGCGGAAGATGAATAGAAGGAAAAACAGAAATTATGTATTAAGATAAGCAGCAGGAAATGAAGAGGAGGGAAGATGGAAGAAGACAAAATATTATGTACGACTAAAATACTGAACATGAGACGACATTAAGACCATTACAAAACATATTTCTTATAATTTTTTCCTGGCCATCTACCTTGAAACCTGGGTGCTTACACGATGCAAAATATAATCCACACTTAAGCATCGGTGTTTGGATTAAAGTAACGAAAACTTAAGCTAGTGGACAACCCTACTAGGAAAGTACATTGCATCTGGAAAGGTAGATCGCGGACTGCCGCCACAGTGGCGGCTTGTTCATGTGTCAATATTTGAGCAGCAACAACAGAACATCAAGAGGATGCCGGTACGGAACCAAATGAATGGACTACTCAACTCCGGACGATTCGTGACTGCCGTATTGTTTGAGATGTCCGTCAATTCTCCACAACGTTCCATTGTTTCATCCACAAATGTAATTATAGACTCTTTTCAAGACTACATAACCCCTGACTGTTTGCGATGTCATCATGTCGACAAGCTTTTCTTTATTTTTACACAAGTACAAACCAAAGAAATCTTTTGATTTGTTATATTTTATGTTCGAGTAAAATAATATTCGCTTTAACATATCTGCAAAGGTGCGTGCTTATAGAGGCGACTGTCATTTTTAAATACTGACAACTGAAGATCTGTTAATTTTTTATGGTTTTCATTTGGTATTTCCTTATAGAAATACTGATTGTATGGAGATTGATATATTTACATTTTTTAATATCTATATAAATAAATAGGCTACTCTTAGAAAAAAAAATCTTGAAATATTTTAGATCTATATGCTGATTACAAAAAACTGTTGTATATAAATCAGAAGGTAACCTGACGTAAAGGCTACCGAGTTCAAACCGTGCTCCGAGGCCGCGTTCGGGCGTAGGTTCGATTCTCGCGTGAACGAATATCTGGACGTGATTATTTCTAGGTTTTCGGTGATTATTTCTAGGTTTTCGGTAACTATAAGATAAGTGTTAGAAATATAATGTTGAGTAATTCTATGGGGAATCTTTCTGCTCATCTCGCCAAATAACATCTTCGATATCTTAAACTACACCGACGCCAGACAACTGATCAATTGAAACAGAATCGCTAATTAACAGATTATAAACAGCCCTATTTTATCTGAGCACGATTTTGAAAGCATCCAATACAAAAAATTCTTCCCAGAATCAATAAGAATGAAGATTTTAATGCAAAATAAAAGGAAGAGTAATTATATTTAATTGTTTTCATTGCTAGTTGTCCAAAATTTTCTCAAGAACTGTAGGAGATAGACAAAAAAAATTTTTACATTCTGAGTTGTTTGATACAATAAGGAACTATAAATTTGCTTTCAGTTGACAATAATTAAACACTGGAGTAACAATTCTTTTTGTTTCATTTTTCATCTGGTACCGTTTAGCCTACTCAGAAAGTATCTGACAGAACGTAATAAAAAATTGCTGGAACTTACACAATGTTTACTAGTAGTTTAAAGTTATAGGTAAAAGCTATTTTGACAAAGTCTTAATTAATGTTTTTAATTATTAACTTAATAGAAAAAATAATGATTATGATTTTAGTAATTCTTTATTTTTGTTCTGGAGACCTGGCTTTGCACCTGACAGAGTGAGGATGATTGTGGAATATTTTCTTAATTGATTTATTTTACAATGCTGTATCAACTGCGTCTGAACAGAATGGTGATAATTCCAGCGAAATGAGTTTAGAGTTCAGTGCCGAAAGTTACCCGGCAGTTGCTTTCAATGGGTTGAGGGAAAACCCCGGAAAACCTCATCCAGGTAACTTGTCACAATAATCATTTTTGAATATAGACTCCCTCGTTTCACGATCAGACATGTTAACCGTTACTTCACAGCGTAATTGTGTTGTATTGACGAAAATAATGATAATAGTGAGGGGAAACTAGAGAAACCCGAGACCAGAGTTATCAAATTAGAAAAAAAACATGAGCAATTACAAGATTTCAAGTTTTAAGAATTAAAAATAATATCAAAGTTCTCAAAATACTGCCAGTTTCAAACACTTCTAGGAAGCTCGATTTGTACTCTTCGAAAACGAGATTTATCATTAAGCAATGCAGAGACGAATTTTACAGAATCAATAAATAAAAGGGTAATTGGATAGTAGATGTTACAAGAATGATATTAACCAACACATGTCACCTCTATAATTTTAGACTAACGTGGCCACCTGGGTTCTGTTCCTCCGATATACTTTGTTTTATTTTTTTTAGTTGACAAAAGTGAAAAGCATTCACATTTTTTTACAAATTTACATTTACGTCCCTTCATTTTGCAGCACTTTCACCTTACAAATAAAAAATTAAGAGTAACAGTTGAAATAATCTATAATTTAACAGTAACAGTGGAACGAATCTACAGTGAAAATGGCAAAATAAATTAGTGGAACATGGCACTAATCTAACGTTAGTAAAAGGCTATGACAATGATGGTAATATTAGTCATTTTTGTTCTCTACAGTAAGGTTTAGGTCCTATGGTTCTCTTCTATTCTAAAGAGAGAAGGAGAGAGTTTTCCACCTTTCCGTAGGTCAATAAGCTTTATAAATCATCAGGCTGATAATTTAGTAATACTTTTGGAAGCACGTTTTTTTTTCCTTAAATATGTTCATACCAATCTATCTTCATTAATATATACATACGTATACGTGTGTGTATGTTCTTATATCAATATTTTTTCTCATGCTCGAAAAGATTAAACTCAGTCTCTGATCTAAGGAATCTCATCTTCCCAAATTCTACATTTTCTATCATATCTATTCATACGAAAATTTCAAAACTGTAATATAAATTTGTCTTTAACATCAACTGATAAAAACTTTATTTAAGCGCTCGTTTTATTTCAAGTTTTCCTTTTTACCTATTGTAATTCGTATGAATTTATTTTTCATTACGGAAGATGGATTCGAAGTCTGGCACTGCACATATAGCTTCCTTATTGTGCTTTATGTCTTCACTTTTCTTACATATTATACTGAAATCAGAACTACATTTATATAATTTACTTGGTTTATTTACACCTATTAAATTATTGGTTATAATTATACTTCAGTGTGTATTTACGAAAAATATAAGTATGGTTTTAGCTCCATATCGACATCGTTCGTCACTTTTAAGGGAGCATATACATCTTCGAAAGTCGAAAAAATGTTTTTTTTTTTTCCCTTTTCGTTGAATGGATTTTCCTCAATAATATGATGAAACAATGTTTAAATATCTCTAATATTACCCGAGTTATTATCTAAAACGTCAGACTGTATCAGTTGACTTAGCCATTTAAATAGGACAGAACACTTTTCATCTCCGGTAGGTATGTCTCCCATTTCCCGTAACCTAAATTTTTCAGAACCATTTTCCTCGTAGCTTTACACGTTTTGAAATGAATGGATTAAATTCTGTTTGCAAGTGTAGGAATTATTGTAAGTAGCATTCGGTTGGCGCTTGCCATATGATTATACTGTATTATGGCCTGTATACTATTATTAATTTTTATTTTGTTTTAAACCAACGCCATGAATTGTAAATTAAAAGACAGAATTCGATAATGTCACCGGCATATTAATTTTTCAGTAGTTTCCTTTTAAAAGAGAGCGCCTTCATGACGGCAGAAATTCGGGACTCCAAGGTCATAAGGTAAGCACGGACATGAATTCTTTTTGAACAAATAGTTTTGTCCAAAAGGGTATTTTTTCTTTAATTTATTTATTGTCGCTTTAACTTATAACAAAAGTCATATCGCGACACAAATGTATTTTAACAATAACATAACATTTAACAAGAAAAGGGCATTATGGAACCTGGTTCTCCCTAATTATATAAACTGTGTTGATCGAGGAAATTTTGCGGACCTCCACGTAAGTAAAAATAAAATGTTAAATATGTTCTGTTTGGCGGAATAAGTCCGAAGATTCGCAATGCAATTACCTGACTTTCGCCTTACATTTGGAAAGAGAAAAGCATTTCTTCCACAGCTGTAGACGAAACGTCAGGACGTAACATCGCCAGTAGACCACGGCCTCTTAGCCCGGAAAACACTCACCCCATTGACGCCGGCCATGAAAGCCTACGTTCGAAGAAACACTTTTATAAAAAAAAAAGTTAGGTTTTATTCAACGACGCTCGCAACTGCCGAGGTTATATCAGCGTCGCCGGTGTGCCGGAATTTTGTCCCGCAGGAGCTCTTTTACATGCCAATGAATCTACTGACATAAGCCTGTCGCATTTAAGCACACTTAAATGCCATCGACCTGGGCCGGAATCAAATATTTATATAAACCCTACCAAGTAATCAGTCCAAGCGGGATTCGAACCCACCTCCGAGCGCAACCACGAATCACGAGTCTAGCTCACTAACACTGTGTTACAGCGATGGCTGGAATCGGTATGGGACTAGTTTAAAATTCAATGTAAATAAAATTACAGCACTTCTGAACTTATATAACACTAGCCTAGTATTAATTAGTCAACAATTTAAATAAAAAGAGTATCTAAATAATCCAAAAGTCGGAGAGAAATGATAATACATTAGATCAACTACAAATCGGAATATAAAGTGGTACAGTGCGAAGTGGGCAGTTTAAAACTCTAATAAATATAGCTCAGAATTCTAATATAAATATTTTGAATATTCTTCTTCTTCGCCCTCGTATATTCAGACTTTTTTTTAACTGTTTCCAGATCTAGAGAATTTATCTCTCCATGTGGTTAAGGAATGTTCAACATCTCTTCTTGCTTTATGCCTATAATCTAGTAAGAAAGATGGTATTCTGTTACGTTCCATCCTTTGGATATGCTAGTACAAGTTTCATTAAGAATCAAATAAATATTATTTTGAGATATTTTATAATATCTTCATTTCTTTCCTGGTCTAGAAGTGTTACTTTCGCTACTGAACGTAAGAACTTCATCTCTGTTTGAATGGAAATATTCAAGCAGTGGCTTTATTTATTAAACGACGACGACTTTCACCGAGGTAACTGATGTTAGATTCCAGGCAGTGCCAGTAAAATTTGTGGTGAATAAAACAGCTCTGGGACAGGCTCTTGTCAGTTCATCCTATTATTGCTCCATCATCATTCACATATCACCGCACCAGAGGTGTGCGACAGCCTAATCAGTCTGGGCAGATTAACCCTACTGACCCATAGAAAAGGCATAATTTCTGATCGGTTGCAAGTGCCAAAAACAGGTTTGAAGAATATATAAATATTTTTATACATGTTTAATAAGGCGCCTAAAGCTACACCGGTAGATGGTAGTATCGTCCAGGTGTCAATGTGATTGATGTGCGCACAAGCGAAACAAAGAAACAGCAGTTGCAAGATTGTGGCTCTTTTGTCGAGTAAGGCTCTGCTGTGGGGTAATGGTTAGCACGTCTGACCATGAAACGAGAGGGCCCGTTTCAAATCCTGGTTGGGACAAGTTACCTGGTTGAGTTCCCCCCCCCCCCGAGATTTTCCCTCAACCAATTGAAGCAGAATTGCTGAATAACTTTCACCGTAATTTTACGGTGAATTTCCTTTCGAAGAATATGGTTTATTTACTATTAAATTGTCTGCTTACCGTTATATGCCTAAAATGAGACAAAATAGAGGTTAATTAAAATTGAAGTTTTTTTTATGAAGAGGAACGAAAGGATAAACAGGCAGCGTTTGGAAAGAAGGCTCGAGTTCAATAATACATTTTCAACATCTCAGAAAATTTCTTCAATTAGGTGACATACCGTTTCACATAGTTATAATGCCAACAATAGCATTTCTATGGATATAGATTTACACAATGGAAAAAGTTTTCCATATATAGGACAGCCAAACAACACGTAAGATGATTTTTATATTCAATCCTTTCGTTTTCCACTTAGCCATTTTTACATGTGTTCATAACATTTACACATCACCATTACTTAAAATATTCATTTTTATTTGTCAATGATAAATTTGTTGACTACCTTCACTTCCAAGAAACTGTAATTTCTTGAACCAGTAAGCTTAATTATGCAATTATCTGTTTAATTTAAAAATATGATATAAACAACGTAAAATATATTAATACATTTAAATAATACAAGCGACATTGAAATTATGATAGGCCTAATAACAACAAAAACTACGTATGTAACTATTAATTTCAGAAATAACCAAGAAAATACACCAAAAGTGAAGGTACGGAAAGTAGTGTTTTATCCGCAGTCATGGAAATGCAATATTCGAAGTACATATCCTCCTCACATATCAACAAATGAGATTGGTCTTTCATGAAGAATGATAGCTATAACAGAGATCTGATTATTTTCACAAAATATAATTTTAATTTCTGTAATTTACTTAATGTCAATTGTTATCCAATTATAAATTAAAAGAGAACAATTTTTTTCAAAGTTTAAATGTTTTATGTAACGAATTATAAAGTTTTAAGTAATTAATAGAAATATAGTTTTACAAAGTTTTATCAGCACTTAGAACCTTGTCTCACGCCGAAAATTCATTTTGGAAGGACATAGTTCTAAATGCAAAATTAAATCTTTTAAATGAAATGAATAAGTAGTCAAATTAGGCTATGAAAGTATGTAACCATGAGTTCAATGCTTTAAAATGCTACACGTAACATTTCATAAGTGTAAGGCCACGAAATGTGCAACAGATTGGCGACTTGGTCCGAGCAGGCCGGATGAAGGGAACGATATGCTAGTCCGGTTAATCATGTCTTAAAAAAAAAGGCGTCAGTGAATATTGAATTTTGCTTTACAAAGATATGTTTGTGTTCCAATTTATTAAAGTGCTTTAATTGCTACAGTTTATAGCTTGCTAGTTATATAAAATCGAAGTATCCATTTTCAGTGCTGGCGCATTCTGTACTGTAAGAAGATAAAATTTGCTAGTCAACAATAAAGTTTATAAAAAGAAGGATATGGACAAAGATGGCTGAACCACGTACACCATATGAAAAATAACGGATTATCATGAAATTATTTTTTTTCTAGCAATTCAAGACAACCAAGATATGTGGGACGAAATACTCGTACAAAAGATGGCATTATCAATTTGAAGGCGCAGATGCACTACGGCTCCTCTCATGAAGAAGAACAACAAGAAGAAGGGAAAGACTAGACAAGTTCTGATTTAACATAAAATAAAGAAACGGTTTCAAACATAACCGGTGGATAAATAGGCATGACTTCAGTCAGCGAATGAGGAAATGTACGCATAGGCACGTAGGATGCGGTTTTCAACTGCACCGCCCAGGTTATTTAGCATATTAATTGTCAAGTAGTAACAGCAGGCACACACAATAGCCCACTTTTTGTAACAAATAATTACGACTGTAAACTGTTAATGTCTCATAATCTAAATAATTCTGGTCACACTTAATCAAAGACAATGGAACTCGTAAAATGATCTATTAGCAACTTTAACTGCCGACTATAAATTATATAATCTTTTTTACACTGCGAATTATTTCGTTTTTAAATCTATATATAAGCCAAGTAATAGGCCTAGTCTTAAAAATTCTAAGTTCATTTCCCTTTCACTGCAAGACTAATTCTTATGAGAAGAAAATATATCAAATATAAACTAACCACATAACCTGAAGTTATAAAAATAATACAGTGCTCAAAGAAATTGTAGCATATTATTTTATTGCAAACTTATGAAATTGCGACATATAGCCTACAGTGTGAACCTAAGTAATGTCATTAATTCTGGTGGATGATTTCATGATTTCTTTAGTGAAGAGCAAAAAAAAAAAAAAAAAACCAAATGCCATTTTGCTGTATTTCGAATAGTTTTCCAGAAAATGTGCATTTTTAAATACATTAATTACGAGATCATGCAACGCTGTGTAATCAACAGAAAGTGCACATAAGATTCTGTTGCTCTGAACAAGCCTTTCACCTGGCTTGTTATGAACAGGAAAGTTGAAGGTCATTGCCACATTGTTTTTAAACTCGTAAGAAAAATACAGATGATATACCATTTAATGTTTGTGTTTTATCTGTGTTAGAGAGCGGTGAATGAACACTGCTTATTTAACCTTAAATAAAATCTTGGAAAATTTAAAATAGACTCTAACGACCTAATTTTAATTAAATTTTCAGAAAACGCAGACAATAAGATACGCTTATTTCAAAATAAATTTATAAGATTAAGACATATTTCTACTCTCCCATTTCAACTGAATAATCTAGAGAACGTAAACAATAATGATGCATGTATCAAGTTATAAAAATATTTTTAAACATTTAAAACTTCATAGGCAAAAACAAAAATACGATATCCTTATTTTACGTTAAACGAACTGAATTAAAATATTATTTTTGTACCCTACGATTTAATTTTAATTAAATATTCGGTGAATACACACAAGAAAAACTTGTTTTATATTATATAAATCTAATTAGTGATTAAAAAATCACCGTTTGTCGTACTACAAGAATTTTCTTCAGCCAATTGGAAATAGTTCCCTTCCACGTCATGTTTTTAAATAGTAACCTGTAAACTTACATACCAGAAATTAAATTTTCCTTAAAAACAATTGTGAGTGTCAGGTTTACATTTCCTTTTGTCTCATCCATCTCTCGCATTACGCGAGCTGCAGCTCTCCAGCAGGCAATAACCTTTACAGAGTTGTCAGAGTGCATCAAGTTCTAAAATTCTTTTGCAAAACGAAAAGTTACATTTGTTGGAATCAATTTTCTGCATATTTAAAGGACAAAACTAAAATTCTTTCAATTATTTGCCATCATAATACACTGGTCTCTTAAATTGGCTGAGCATATCGTAAATTAATTAAATAGTTTTCCCAAAATGCGACATGAAATATTTCATATAAAATATTTTTTTTCTCTCGAAAAGTAAAAACGAGCAAAATTGTACTGAAATTTTTTGTCTTGAAATATCTCAAAGAATAACCTCTTGAAATTAATGACATTACTTACGGCTTACTTTTTTAAAACTTTTTAAACCATATCTTCCACAATTTTTTAGATAATTGCATGAAATTTTGTACGGCCCTTTCTCTTAATAAGATCAACAAAGTGCAATTCAATCTTTAACCTATCTTTAGCAGAAATTACAAACATACAAAAAAAATCCATGAAAAATTTCTTAAAATTCGAAACATATATGAAGCAAAAATGTTTCTTCCCCTTGCAGTGCAGATATTCTAAGCATTGAGCTAGGGGTTGTTAATATGAATGTTATTTTTAAGGCAAGAAAAGAATTACTAAAAAAAAAAATATTTAAAATCTTGAGAGTATTTTTTTTAATATCAGTCTGGTACAAATCGCAAAATGAGAATTTTGAAAATTCACAACTCCAAAAAACTTTTTATGCAGGCAAATATTTTTTTATTTGAGATCGAAGAGCAATTTTCAGACATTAAGCATACACAATTTAATCAAAATAGAATATATAGAAATGGAATTTATACAACAAATTTTTTAGGATGGAAGATGTGTGTAACCTCTTAAAGCTTAATGTTTCCTCTCCACTGTAGAAAATATAATAGCTTCGACATTCTAGATTAAATAAATCATAGCGCTACAACCCGTGAAGGGTCCAGACAGACCAGCCACACCAGCCGGCTGCTGGCCTCACGCCCACATGCAGAAGCAGAGGTGGACGATCATCCAACCAGAATGGAGGTATCGTGTGGTTAGCACGATGATCCTGCCAGCCGTTATAGCTGGCTTTTGCTACCCATCATAGCTCCCAAGTGCATCACGGTGCTGGGTGTGCACCGGTCCCATACACTGACCGAAATTTCATGAGAAAATTTCTTTCCCCATGTGCACCCGAACCAGAGCGCATTCCGTAACGCGAGTCCTAGGCAGGATGCCTTAGACCACGACGCCACGGCGCGAGACCGACATTCTAGATTGGTCATTTTAAAGTGAAGTTAGATCAAATTCGGTAATGAAAAACAAATTTGTGCGAGATCGTGCGTATTTGCTTGCTTTCCGCACAAAACCAATACGCGGTAAGTGTGAAATACCACATTCAATATTCCCAACGTAACACACATAACAATTTCCCTCTTCTTACCGCTTAAGCGCCATATTCATTTTACTGCTTTAGGCTTTTAACATATTATTTTTAGAGACGTTTAACATAGTAATAATTATAAATTGGAAACTTACCACTGCAATTTCACCTAAATTGCACTGTTAATTATTGTTTTTAAATATTTGCAAAAATTAAGTAAACTCTACAACACCACAAAAGTTACTGCATTTGTAATGCAAGTAACATTAAGGAAGCCGTGAAAAAATCAACAAGATTCCAGATGCCGATGTTATTACTGCAATATGTTATATAAATAATATTGTTAAAATATTAAAATGAAAAATAAATCATTACATAACCTTACCGTTTGTTTTAAGTTCGCATTTATAGACTGGGGCAAAAAAAAGACAGACGTATATCACGGCCTGCTGGAATATAGTAAACACAGAAAACATTTTATAGCAACAATGTTGAAGATAGATATTTTAGTTTTTAAAAGTTGCCGTCATTGAACAGAAACCAAGATGGAGATTTCATTGCAACTAATTAGAAATTCCTCTTTCAGGTATGTAATAAACGATCTTCGCACAAAATAATGTACGATACACGAGCGGTATGTTTGTTTTCAATCTTTTCCTCGAACATGAAAACATCAACATACCGCTCTTGTAACGCATATTACTATAATGTAGCACTAATAATGTATTGTACACACATGTGCTCTTATATTAATGTTCATACTATCAAAGCCACCAGTACCTAGTAATTACATCACAGACTACGACAATGACTCGCGGCCCACGTTGTGCGCATCTCTTGTAAATGCCTACGAGCCATCGCTGATGACCACAGCCTCGTGCACTCGGCGGCTGTAAACTCTATGGGTGTGGCGGCGGTACGGAAAGAGAGCAAGCAAACAGCGACATTTTTTTATTCAAAAGTTGTCTTTGCTACAGGTTCGGGTGCCGACCGAAAACGCGCAGCTGTAGCCGGTAAATCCTTCCGATACTAATGCTTCTTAATGGCGTACGCAGGTGATTGTCCTGGATAGCCGATATATTGCCCGGCCAAATCTTTGAACCTGTCCTTGCAAACGTTACTCTATAAAGAGTCATACCATAAAAAACAAAGTCACACGGTCCAGAACAAACATATATCTTCCCCGTTATAAATACTTGCCGTCTGTCCACTTATGGTTTTCAATCCTCTACCATCTACCTTCTTCAAAGCAGAAATAATTGATTAAATGGCGATCTTACTCGCGTTAATTGTGTAAGCATGTGCTGCTTACAGCTGTTTCGGTGTTTCTTCACACCATCCTCAGAGCCCACTAGATCTCGGCGTCATCTCGAACTTCGCTGCCTGTTATGTGGGTGCGTTCGATTGTTGAAAAGTGTTGAAATGTGGTGTCAAATAGTGTGTGTGCTCTGAAATTGATCAGGGTGTGTTTTAGTGTGTCTGTATATTTCATATTGTTCTAGTGTGTTGAGTTTTTGGTTTTTGGGTTGTATGTGTAGGATTTCCATGTCTGTATTTATGTTATTGTTTGTGTGGTTAGCATTAGTTATGTGTTCGGCATATGTAGATGTATTGTGTCCTCTGGTTATTGCTGGAAATCCTACACATACAACCCAAAAACCAAAAACTCAACACACTAGAACAATATGAAATATACAGACACACTAAAACACACCCTGATCGAATTCTCAACACACATCAATTTCAGAACACACACACTATTTGACACCACATTTCAACACTTTTCAACAATCGAACGCACCCACACAACAGGCAGCGAAGTTCGAGATGACGCCGAGATCTAGTAGGCTCTGAGGATGGTGTGAAGAAACACCGAAACAGCTGTAAGCCGCACATGCTTACACAATTAACACGAGTAAGATCGCCATTTAATCAATTATTTATATTCAAGTGTTAAAAGTAGTGTACGAAAGATTCAACATGGAGAAATAATTGCAGCTAATTTCAATTTGTGCGACGAAAAGACGCAGCTTAGAGGCGCTTGTATTGGTTCTAATCCTACTATGTCTGTTTATTGTCAAATGTCACATATTATTCTCTTGTCTTAAGACAGGGACGAGAAGCAGCCACTCTCAGAGAGCTTAGCTTCTCCCGCTGCAGTTGCTGTTGTACGTAGATACTCATGCTGACTGCTCTGTATACATTATGAGAGGGGGCGGATGTTGATGGCCTAAAAATCTACTTAAAATGATCAATAAAATACCCTTAAAATAATGGAAAAAGACAAAAAATTAAAAGAAAATGATGTTTAAATATTATCACAGTAGGCCTACTCGCACCACAACTTCTTAAAAAATAGTCACCTTGTTTCAGTGACTTCCCTGTAAATGTCGAAGAGAGGAGACAACTTCCTAGAATTTGACTAAGATAAAGGAAAAGAGCATGCAAAAAATGAAAGTTTTAAGGGAAAACTACAGATTTTAATGTGTTTCAATCAAGGGTGGTCCATGTCAGTGCCTTCATTCTCCGTCTCCTCCTCCTGCTCTTCACTTTTATTACTAGACCTTCCAGAGGAGGAGTATAAATGACAAAACAAATTGTGGGCGCATCATGCATTTTTGCAATCTTTGTATTAAAAATACTGTCTACTGTAGTACATCCCTTCCGAACCATATTGGGGACACAACGTCCTATTGTGAACGTGAAAGTTTCCCCCCTTCCAAATATAAATTCTAAAGACACTCTCGTGCCGACAAAAGAACAGTAGCGGTCAAAGTCCTCACTAAAACTAAGCTGTTGTCAAACATTTTATATTACTTCTGTTGTGTGAGGTGAAGCCTCCAGTGAAATGAGGGATGGATTTTAGAGTTTTTTCCAAACTATAAAACTCAAACTTCACTGTTAGTCACTTATTCAGTAGGTAATTATTAGTATGGCCTGCTATTCATCTACAATATTTGCTTAGAAAACGATTTAACAGGTCTATATGTAAAGAAAGAAGTAAAATGCATTAAAAATGATCTAAAAGTTTTTCAAAGTATTAAAAATGATAAAAAAATGCCGAAAAAACCTATTAGTTCAAAAACGTAAAAAAAATGCAAAAAAAAATGCATTTTAAGAAATTACCTTTTACGTTTATATAAACATAGAAAGGATTTCTACATTAATAAGCATCTTTCTAATGTGAAAAATAAGAAGACGACTTTTCATCAACATCCGCCCTCTAATTATGAATTTCCCACCCCGTCTTAAAAGACTGGGAATCATGCCGAACACAAGTAAAATGAAATTTCTGCGTTTCGTCTAATGCTCGTTAAAAAAACCTAACTGCATATGAGAGTTAACCCCTGCATGAGGTATGGCAATTCTTACGCACGTTGTTTTTAATATACTATTCTACAATGTAATCCTCGTACGAATGCAAGGTGATAGCACAGTCTAGTATATATACAGTCACGAAGCTTGAGTTGTGAGGTGCTAGGATCAATAGACTGTGCCGATATTATTTTGCATTATCTGTAATCAGGCGATATTAGCGATCCTAGTGGTTAGCAACTATCTATGGATGCATATTTACTATGTATTGAGCTTCGTGACTGTATACACTAGACTGTGGTGATAGATTATTGGTACAAAGCTGGAACAGATACTAGATTTAATTGACGATGATTAGACCGCAGAACTTCATGCAATTTGATAATTTTTATTTATTCTGCATATTGAAAAAATAAAAGTGAATCTTGCGGATCATGGTTTTTACGTAGTTACGAATGAAGTTAACTTTGTTTTGATTAAATGAATTTTTCGAGTGTTTTACTTTTTAAATGCATAGATATTTTTATTTTGCATATTTAAATGCATATATACAGTATTAACATCTTTTGTTGTTATCCCGATTTATTTTCTAATTTCAAAATGTCTTTCTGATACAAAAATAAGTATAATTTCCAAAAACGTAACAATTATGTGAGAAAAGAACCTCCGGAACGAGATCTCTTATGTGGCTGCTAACTTCATGATAGAGAGCAGCATCACCTTGCTGGAAAACGTGGGTACTCCCCTAACAGAATCCCTTGCAGTTGTGAAAATGGTAAAAGACTCACTGGAAATAGTTCCTGGATCGCAAAGTAAAGTAGTGGCTGCAAAATTTATGCTAGAGGATAATGCCTGGCTATAAAGAAATGACCCAAATTGCTGACATTCTCAAAGGAAAACGTGAAACAGTCACTGAAATTCGGAACATTTCTGTTCGCAAGTATGCACCAATGACATCATGTGATGTCAAGAGATCGTATCGACATTTAAACTAATTCTAACAGATAAGAGAAGTTTCACAGTAGAAAACCTGGAGGAAACGTTTACTGCCATAATAATTACGTAAAAGGCAAAAAAAAAAGTCAATAAAAAAAAATGTTGGAAAGATAGAAAGTTAAAAATGCACCAACTTAAATATGTACGTAAAATGAGTAATTAATACATTAATTATAGAAAAATAGATTTAATAAAAATGATGATGACTTGATGACAATAATTATTACTTTAAATTATTTTCATTTACGACTAGGCCTATTATTAAACTAAATAAATCTCTAGAGTGTATTTTTTACTGCATATATTTCAATTTTTAACGCATATTTCAATAGTTTTTACTGCATAATTGCATGCATATTTTCGGGTTTTTTAGTGCATAAAGTTTCGTGGCCTGGTGGTGGTGGTGGTGGTGGTGGTGGTGGTGGTGGTGGTGGTGGTGGTGGTGGTGGTAGTGGTGGTATGTTAATTTAGATACTGTGATATGACATGCTGTAAAACGATATGATCAAAAATAAAGTTCAGAGTATTCCACCGCTTCTTGAAGTTTAACATTTCCAACGTTTTGGAACTATACGCTACGCGTAGATTCTATCATTAGAGCACATATGTATGATCAGAGGGGTCTTCTATCTTTCAGCACAATTGTTTGAAATGGCTACATGTAACAAACCCAAAAAAGTAGGCGAATCCTTTTGATAATTTAAACGTTTTTTTAACTAATGTGGCTGAGTAAAAATTAAATATAAAATTAATACATTTAAACATTCATACTTCTCTTTATTTTTAAATTAAAATATTAGATTTATGATAATGAATTGCTATTTCTGTGATTCATCTCAATAGCTATATAACGTAACTTAGCCTATTAAAAAGTAATAATCGTTTTAAGTTTATTTTACTATTTTTCCACCATCCTAGTTGAGTGACTCAGTAAATAGAAAATGAGTGCTTTTGAGACACTGGTATTTACAAGTTCTCTCCCTTTTTAAGATACTCATCTACTCCTAATTTTTAATTTTTCTTAATATTTTTTTACGTCATCTGAAAACTTTACTTTCTAGTTTTTTAAAATATATCACTTTTGTCCGTATAATGTTGGTTAATTAATTAGCTGAGTTTTCATTCACCGGAAACATACTTTCTTTTAAACTATAGGCTAGTCTGCAAATGTCAATCCGTCACATTCTGTCAATTTTATACATTTTTCGTGTAATAACAATTCGAATTTGAGGGTAAAGTTGGACTGTATTATTTTTCGTACAGTCAGGAAGCTGTGTGTTTGGTTATACAATTTTTCATACCCTCAGATGAATTTTCTCCATGTTCAGTTTTA
Source organism: Periplaneta americana (assembly GCF_040183065.1). NCBI lineage: Eukaryota > Metazoa > Arthropoda > Insecta > Blattodea > Blattidae > Periplaneta > Periplaneta americana. Next base: position 121,068,307 of record NC_091125.1, on the reverse strand, counting down.
CAGCATTTTATAACACTAACAAAGTGCACTTAGAATTGAGATATTTTCATCATTGTTGCACCAAAATGAAGCTGATTAACGTAGCTACGTTCCAAACTACAAACAATGTCGTACTGCTTAAGAAAGTTAATTTAAAACTCCAAGATCTTAAATTTTTATTTTTATGCTTAATAATATTATCAAAAAATAAAACTACACTATTCCTTAATGAGATAAGAAAGGGAAAAACTGTTGCCACAGCTTATTCAATGTTCCTGAAATAAATTTTGTTCTAACATAAAAACTGTGGGCGAAGGGCTAAAACAAATACGCCCCCTGTCCCCAAAAATATTTAAGGGGCACATATTTTGTGCCAAAAATTCTTAATTGTGTGTCAAGTAATCAGAGGGGTAAGAGTTTTCAAAAATTGTATAAAAATTGCAAATTTTTCTACCAAAAGTAGATAAGTATCTTAAATAAAAGATATTGCACTCAATTTCTACACGTCAATCGTACCCCTGATATTAACACTCACGAAATTAAATTACGTCACTCAACATGTGAAGTTTTATGGTGCTCTCAGATCTTGCATATTCGAAATACTGTCACTCCAAATCTATAGTACCTGTCTCCCAAGTCATGCAACACAGTCGTAAAACATGTCATCCGGAGTAGAAATAATATATCCCTCCAGGTTTTAAACAAATGCAACCCACTTATGTGATTGAACTCCCGACCTTCTGCAAAACAGGATGATTACGGTTAACCTCAATGACATCACTCACTCAGTCAGTCAGTCTGTCTGTCTGTCAGAGCAAATCACCTTGTGGTTGCACCAGAAATTCCGTACCTGTAACAGGACTTCTTTTATTTAGAATGGGGCATGAAGAAGTGGAAATCGTGTGGTCTGTGACAGAACAATTAAGAAATCTAGTACACTTGTCTGCATGTCAGTACCAAGTTTAGTAATGCAATATATGATTCTAGAGGCCCGCTTCTTTGCAAAGTGGAACCATCCGCAAAACCATAAGCATCCGCAACTTGTCCTAACATTTTAGGTTACAAGGACAAATATTTCAAAGCCTAACTCAATGAAGCGAGAGACTGAACATTTTAAAAATTATTTCAGACTAATGTGACGTAAGAATTAGAAGAAGGCTTTATATCTGTAGAATCGGGACGCGAATATACAGTGAACCGTAACTAATGTCATTAATCTCAGCGGATTATTCTATGAGATATTTCAAACAAAAAAGTTTTATACAATTTCGCTCGTTTTTGCTTTCCTTTTCGAGATAAAAATTATTTATTTCGAGCATTTCATAGTGTGTTTTTGGATAGCCATTGATTGAATTCCCAGTATGGTCAGTCAATCTAAGAGAGCAACGCATTATAATAATAAATGATAGAAAGAATTTTAGTTTTGTCCTTTAAATATGTAGAATTTGACCCTAACATATGTAACATTTCGTTCTGCAAAGGAATTTTACAATGTTACATTTGTTCAGATCAAATTTCTGCACAATTAAAGGACGAAACTAAAATTCTTTCTATCATTTACGGTCATAATACACTGCTCTCATAAACTGACTGAGTATATTGGAAATTTAATCAATGACTTTCCCGAAACACGCTATGAAAATTTTGATATAAACAAATTTGTATCTCGAAAAGAAGAAAAAGGGAGCAAAATTAAATTAAACTTTTTTCGTTTGAAATATCTCAAATAATAACCTCCTGAAATTAATGACATTAGTTACGATTTACTCTGTATATTAATTCTGTAAAATTCTCATCTCTGTTGTAGTTGATTACCACTATTACATCATTAACTACGGATATGGCTTAAGTTTTCAGGCCTGCTTTAAACTGAGGTGCGATAATTTAATTTAATAAATTTCTCTCTTTCATTTCTCCACTTGACATCCCTTCCCTTCGTTAAACATATTAAAATCTAACGTTAGATAGACACAAGCAGAAGTCCCGCGAGGTGGGGTCAGTACGACATTTGACCTTCATCTAAGAGAACACTTGATATGACATTGACAATAGAAAAGCGTCAATGTTCTAAGAGGGATTCGAACTGACGACCTTGGCCTCTACGCACCGACAAGGCTGCGCGAGTTAGTTGTGTACACGGAGGAGGACTAGCGAACAGTTTACAGGGAGTTTGAATGAACAAAATTATAGGCTATCTATAACAAAATTTGTTATGGCTAACTTTCTATGGGGAATTTTTTCATAACTCAAATTCTTAAGGATCCGATGTTGGTATCGGTTAATAAATGGGCCATACAAAGAATAGTATAAAGAATGTCTCGAAATTCGTGCATAGGTGGTACATAGTGAGAGTCGTGGATGAAATGGAGACGAAAATATCAGCGATAAAATTACGGCACAATTGGACAACAATGAACAACATAGGAAGTCTTAGTAATCCACAGGTATACTGTATATGAAGGGTTCAGAGCCAAAGTGGGCCAAGTGCCATTTATTAAAAATGGAGAAAGCAAGGGTTAAAGTTAAGTGAATAATACCAAAGTTTAATGAAGATTGACATATTTCGTTTTAATGTGTATACTTTATATTACTTGCTGTATGTTTCCAATGAATTATGGTAATAACTTAATTTTAACCCTTGTTTTCTACATCTTCAGTAAATGGCGCTTGGCCCATTATGGTTCTGAACCCTTCATTTGTAATGTTTACTGCATGTATCGTTATAACTAAATGAGCAACAGAATTGTAAGTAACGTATAAACAATTTATTACGAAGTTATGTAGAAATAATCATTCGTGCATTACAGAAAGATAATTGACGTTTCACCGGACAACCTCTTTTTTGTAATGTATTTAGATGGGCCAAGATGCTTAAATTAATATATAATATCAATGTGATGGCATTTTACACAGTAGGTTAAAAAAGTTTATTTATATCTTCAGCAAAAATAAAAAAATGATTTGCAGTAATTCTTAATGCAAAAAAATGTTATCAATTATTTTTTTCGCTCAGTGGAATTTTAAATTTATTTAACCGGTTGTATAGGCCTACATAAAGGTTTGTTACATAGGCCCATGCCATATTTTTTCTACATTTGTATCTTTTATATAAAATCCAGACGTTTGAGATGGGCAGGACATGTAGCACGTATGCGCGAATCCAGAAATGCATATAGAGTGTTAGTTGGGAGGCCGGAGGGCAAAAGACCTTTGGGGAGGCAGAGACGTAGATGGGAAGATAATATTAAAATGGATTTAAGGGAGGTAGGATATGATGGTAGAGACTGGATTAATCTTGATCAGGATAGGAACCAATGGCGGGCTTATGTGATGGCGGCAATGAACCTCCGGGTTCCTTAAAAGCCAGTAAGTAAGTAAGTTGTATCTTTTATAATTTCTGAGAAAAGTGCACCCAAAATTGAGGAATTTAACATTGTAAAATATTGAAGTACAGACTCCCGTTAAATTTAAGGACTCTTAAATCGAATCAAGCAATTTTCTAGCACAAAATGAAGTGATAATGAAATTATCTGCGCAATAAGTTCGTGGGTCTCTCGGAAAAAATAATTATTATTTACAGACTAATGTATGCCCTTTGTTGCGATTTTATGGAACAAAATTTCGCAGGTTCCACTTGTTCAGTCCAAATAGTTACTACCCTCAGCGCTTCACTGTTATAAAATTAGCATTTGACAAAAGAATTTATTACGGGTTATGCTTAAACTGGTCAGAAAGAGAAAAAGGAATTGGTTGAGTCACTGGCTGAGAAGAAACTGCCTACTGTAGGATGCACTAGAAGGAATGGTGAACGGGAGAAGAGTTCGGGTCAGAAAAAGATAAGAGATGATAGACGACATTAAGATATATGGATCAAATGCGGAGACTAAGAGGAAGGCAGAGAACAGGAAAAATTGGAGAATACTGGGTTTGCAGTGAAAGACCTACCCATGGGCAGAGCATGTATGTATGTATGTGTGTATGTATGTATGTATGTATGTATGTATGTATGTATGTATGTATGTATGTATGTATGTATGTATGTATGTATGTATGTACAGGGACATCATTTTATTTTTACTTCAATTTTTATTGTACCTGAGTTTCTGAATGTACTTCCCTCCCACCCCTTCTACTAATAAACTTCCACCCGTCCTCACACAGAACCAAGGTCGCATATGGAGTCAGAAACGTTCAGTCATAGTCGGCCTAAACAGTTTGTTCCAGAAATATGGTCGCATTTTGCAGTGAAGGAAGAGCATTTATTATTGAATCATAGGTATTTTCGCACAGGTACTGTTACGTCTTTTGGTTACATCGCATCCCGGTTTCTCTCACACATTTCTACTGGCCTCTCTGTAACGGCTAGTGACTACGTAATATTATACAATAGTAATATACGTTACAAGAGCGGTATGTTTACGTTTTCACGGTCGAGGAAAAGATTGAAAAAGCGAAACGTAGTTGAGCTTTTTTAATTTCCGACAACATGAAAACAAACATACCGCTCGTATGTCGTACATTATTTTGTGCGAATATCGTTCATTACATACCTGAAAGACGAATTTCTAATTAGTTGCAATGAAATCTCCATCTTGGTTTCTGTTTAATGACGGCAACTTCGGAAAACCAAAATATCTTTCTTCAACATTGTTGCTATAAAATGTTTTCTGTGTTCACTATACTCCAGCAGGCCGTGATATACGTCTATCTTTTTTTTCCCCTAGTCTATAAATGCGAACTTAAAACAAACGGTAAGGTTATGTAATGATTTATTTTTCATTTTAATATTTTAACAATATTATTTATATAACATATTGCAGTAATAACATCGGCATCTGGAATCTTGTTGATTTTTTCACGGCTTCCTTAATGTTACTTGTATCAGGAATACAATAAGTTTCGTGGAGGAGTAGACTTTACTTAATTTTTGCAAATATTTAAAAACAATAATTAACAGTGCAATTTAGGTGAAATTGCAGTGGTAAGTTTCCAATTTATAATTATTACTATGTTAAACGTCTCTAAAAATAATATGTTAAAAGCCTAAAGCAGTAAAATGAATGTCGCGCTTAAGCGGTAAGAAGAGGGAAATTGTTATGTGTGTTACGTTGGGAATACTGAATGTGGTATTTCACACTTACCGCGTATTGGTTTTGTGCGGAAAACAAGCAAATACGCACGATCTCGCACAAAAATATTTAAAATAATTTAAATAAAAGGGCCTCGTTAAGCAACTGTCACGTGATTTTCCCCCTTTGTACACCCTGCGACATAACCACTTGGACGAACAATAGATAGTATATCTGAGTAAATTTATCTGTGCGGATCGGACAGAAGTGAAGATTGAATTTACAGTACGTATGGTACTCTGTTATAGAGTAGGTAGAGAATTATTTTAAAATGAGCAGGATTATGGCTCCCCATGTCGCCTGATTTGAGTGCTTTGCATTATTTCTTTTGGGGTTATTGTAAAACAATTATGTTGCTAAACATCCTACAACAACAGAAAAATTAAAGAATTACATTAAAAAAACAATGCATTCAATTTCCAAAGACATGCTTAAAAACGTCTTCGATAATGTGCACAAAAGAATTGAAGACTGTATCGAAATGAACAGTCACCATTTTCAACAGTTTGCTTAAATATCCTGATTTTGATTATTTTTCAATTTAAATGCACTCCCCATATTGTATGTTAATGTGCTGTACACAGTATACTATACATTGCGTAATGAATACGTCTGCCTGGATATTTCAGTTAGTGAATAAAAAAAAACACTTATTGTTAATACTGTACTATATTTAGAGTAAATAGAAACCGAACGAAATTGATAAAAATCAAAATCATAATATTTACTAGTTTACGTAAACAGATGTACTACTTTTCTACCCTCCTATACCTAGTAAAGTGATCTGTTTTCATTTTACGCTAGTGTCATCAAACGCCGATCGTGGAAGGAGTAACAAACAGTATTTTCGATCCTCAACCGTTACTAATAATTCAAAGGTATAGCCAGGTTAATATTAGAAATATTAGTAAAAATAAAATGATGTCCCTGTATGTATGTATGTATGTATGTATGTATGTATGTATGTATGTATGTATGTATGTATGTATGTATGTATGTATGTATATGTATGTATGTATGTATGTATGTATGCATGTATGTATGTATGCATGTATGTATGTATGTATGTATGTATGTATGTATGTATGTATGTATGTATGTATGTATGTATTATGTGTGTATGTAGTGAACCACTTACGTAACGTTTAATATATTTTACATTTATGCCACTTTTCAGTGCAGATTTTTATAAATACATAAGTAATATCACAAAATACTACAATTAGTGCAAAAATCAGAGACTGTGTTGTATGCATTCGTCATTATACTGTATTCAGTTCGTGAAATTCTGCGCCTTATAATATAGAATATGGAACAATAGCAATATTATTTATAGATGGTGACCTTCTATTAAGATTAACAGTTACCAATTACTTTAAAATTTATACTTTAGAGCGGACATAAATAAAATAAGACAATGATAATTCAAACAGTAGCGATGTCTAACAACCCAGCAGACATTGTAATACTGTGCAGTTTAAATCATCCATCCATATTCCGTGCAGTACTTGTTTCCTTCCCGTCCATAATGCTATTTGAAACCACTCGTTGTGTTAACTGTGTGGACCTATAAATCTATTGTATTCTTCACACCAGAAAAACGGTACATGCAGACCACAATAGACCAGGACTTATTAAAGAGGTAAGTAATCACTGAGCCTTTGCGTGTACTGTTACTTTGTGCGGTGTCAATGTTAGCCCCATTACTGGCACAAAATGGATGTGCAGCGTCAACATGCACAGTAAGTAGTGTTGAAGTATGAACTATATAAATTGTACAGCAGCGACCTTTGTATTTATTTAATTGTTAGCCTCAATTGCTTAACAGTCTTTGAATGGCTATATGCGACGTCTAATTCTTCCAATTAATTTTCAAGAGTAATATTTAGAAAATTGTATTACTCCATTTATGGTACCCTACAAGTACATTGATAATCTATTACGCATTACTTGTAATTGAAAATCGTACGGTACGTCGCTCGTTATGGTTCACGTGGAAGCGTGACCGGTCATAAATGTAACGTACCCCAGTTCGATTCTAGTCATGGAAATAGGGACCGCATTTTTTTTTGTCTGTCCTTGGTTGTTTTAAAGGGATGCATAATTATGCCTTTATAACATAAAAATATGCAATAATATAATATTTTGTATATAATCGCCATTAAGTCAATTTGACCAGAAATTATGCATGGATTGTTTGTCACGCCCATTTTTTTTATGAAGAACAGATTCATATTGAGTAAAAATTACTATTTCGATTTACATTTTTTTATATTTTGCCTGCAAGCAATAATCTAAACAGTGGCCTATATTTTATGTTCCAAATATTAGCAAAATAAATATATATATATATATATATATATATATATATATATATATATATATATCTTGCAATGTTAAATTCCTCAATTTTGGGTGCACTTTTCTCAGAAGTGATAACAGATACAAATGTAGAAAAAATAGGGCATATGTAACATACTTTTATGTATACAAGCGGCTAAATAAATTTAAAATTCCATTGAGCGGTTGGCAAGAAAAAAAATTCATTGATAACATTTTTTGCATTAAGAATTACTGCAATATTTCTGCTAAGATAGGGCTAAAAGCAGACAATTAGAAGAAATACAATCATATTACACATATTAAACTACCGAAAAACGATAAAAACCAAAATTAAATTTTTTTTTGTCAAAATTCGGTGTATTCCCCTTAAAATAAGAACCTATTTTTAGTATAATATTAAATTTAATGCACATTATTTCTGGATAAATTAAAATATTTAGTCCTCTATAAATTGAGTCACTTCTACGAATTTCATCAAACAACAACCCGTCCACATATCTCTTACCTATTTGTGACACATATTTACAGAGTGAACCGTAAGTAATGTTATTAGTTTCAGGGAGTTGTTCTTATAGTAGAGATATTTCAAACGAAAAAGTTGAGTTCAATTTTGCTAGTTTCTGCTTCCTTTTCGAGAAGAAAAGTGTTTTATATGAAACATTTAATGGCGTGTTTTGGGAAAGCTACTGAATTAAGTCCAAATATGTTCCATCAAGAGAGCAGGATATTATGATAATAAATGACTTAAAGAATTTTAGTTTTGCCCATCAAATATGCAGAAATTTGATCCGAACAAATGTAACAGATTAAAATTCCTTTATAGAACGAAAAATTACATTTGATCGGATGAAATTTCTGCACATATAAAAGAAAAAAACTAAAATTCTTTCAATCACTTATTATCATAATACACTGCTCTCTTAAATTGATTGAGCATATTGAGAATTAAATCAATGGCTTTTCCAAAACACGGTATGAAATGTGTCATGTAAAACAAAGTTTATCTCGAAATTGGAGCAAAAACGAGCAAAACTTTTTCTTCGAAACATCTCAAAGAATAAACCACTGAAATTAATGACCTCATTTACGGTTCATCCTGTATATATGTCTGGAGGATTTGCACAAATATCAGGGAGCAGTACGAGCTTCTAGAATGAAATACAGCAGACCGGGGTGGTGTAGCTCCCTCAGATAGATGGCGACTTGGTGAGTTGCAGAATCTATGGTGGCGCGATATTCTGGTCAATGGATGCAGTAGAACGCAAGTAAGTCAATTTCGAACAGATGTCATCGATCTGAGGAGGCGGAATATTAACAGGAAAGACGAAGGCGTTGCTGTTCACGCGGACTTCGTCAGAACTGGATGCTATAGCCGAATCGATAAGATGGCACCAAGCAGAGAATCACTTGTTTTAAGAGCAGTCCTAAGTACTTCAAAATTATCCCAATATAAGTAGGTTGCACAATAAGACTAAGGCTGCGGTGCTTGCGTACAGGCCTTCCTCTGAGAGGAAAAAAAGTCTATATTCGATATATAGTATATTAATAGGAAAAAATGAAAGGATGTTTCTTACATCAGTGTCATTAGATTTTGGTTGCCTTGGAAACACGTCACTGTGATAAATTGAACACTGGGAACGAGTTCCTTCCTATATAGAAAAGAAGTCCATATATATAATGGACGCGAAACAGACGCGTGCACAATACATACGTAATTATAGAAAGTTAATACAAGCTTAGCATTACTCATATACAGATGAATAAATAACCATAACAATATTTAAGGCATATTCTCATGTCGTTATATATAGCGTATCGGTATACCTGTATACTATAGTAGTTGTCTGAGGTTCAAAAGCAATTCTTGACTTGTCTCATTAGTGCTTACATTCCGGTTTAATGTATCATCATCATCATCATCATCATCATCATAATCAAGTGTTATATTGATTGTGAATCCTTCTTAAGCAATATCAGTCTTCGCATTCCTGCTAAGGGTTTAAGACTTCATAATTTTTTTTTACAATAGAAATTCTCAATCTCTCTCTCCTGTCTTCTGATGTATAAAATACGCTAATTTGCATGGACTGAACTTGGATTCATTTAATGTGTAATATATATGTACTTTTTGGAGTTTTATGTCAGTTATTATTAATTTATGTCTTTTCTTTAGATATGTATTGTAATATTATTCTCGTTACCTTTTTTATCATTTGCATTATATCATTTATTAGATTCTATCTTTCATTTTGAATGATCATATTTCAAAATGTCATTATTATTCCTGTGTACTTTTCTTGTAATTTCTATCATTATTAAAGTTCCTGTAATGATATTGTCATGTGCTGAACTGTTATTGGCCCCTGACTATTGTGCAGCACATTAAATATTAGTAAATAAATAAATATATTTATTATTATTATTATTATTATTATTATTATTATTATTATTATTATTATTATTAATATTGAGTGTTAGATGGGAGGCAGGAGGAAAAGAACTTTGGGGAGGCCGAGACGTAGATGGGAGGATAATATGAAAATGGATTTGAGGGAGGTGGGATATGGTGATAGAGACTGGATTAATCTTGCACAGGATAGGGACCGATGGTGAGCTTATGTGAGGGCAGCAATGAAACATCGGGTTCCTTAAAAGCCATGAGTAAGTAATTATTAGTCTTATGATGATGATGATGATTATTATTATTATTATTATTATTATTATTATTATTATTATTATTATTATTGTGGGACTGATTATTATTCTAGTTTATTTAATGTATATCCTTTCATTAGGTATACTTAAATCTTACAGCAAATTGGATTAATTTATTCTAATTCTCTTGCCCTAATTCCTGTTTAGACGTAACATGCAATCATAGGAATTCCCTCAAATCCCCAATCACTTCTTTTCCAAGCAAATTTTTTCAATTTAAACATAACATTGCGATATTAAATTTTCTGTTTGGCTTACTGCAGCGGTGGCGAAAATGCTATCGTGCGCCGAGCCATTGTGTAAGCTGCAACATGCATAGCACCTATGGAGGGAGGCGAACACCCGAAGGGGAATTGAAGCAACTGTCTGACATTAACGGTTTTTAATTTTCCTTACGTCAAGCACTTAAATAAAATTATATACAGTACAAGGTTACAAACTAATGTTTAGTATGTGTAACGAAGAAAGAAATGAACAAAAAAACATAGGACACATTATCACAACTTAAAATTGTCTTCAGAATGTCTCTGCGGCAGAGTTTCAAAATCAGGAATTATGTCGCTTACTGCCAGTCGTAGTTGATCACGAAGGTATTTGTCTGTCAATCGTGATCTAAATTTGATTTTTACTATTTTCATTGTTGAAAATAATTTTTCACAAACGTAAGTTGTAGCGAACATGGCTTCAACAGAGCAAGCGAAAGAACGGAGCTTCAAATATTATTTTTTTTCCAAAGATTTGAAAAGTTCAACATTTGTCAAGTCCTTACAGCTAGCTTTCACTTCACATCACATTGTAAATATGTGAATTTAAATTGAAGATCTAACCGCATTATTCGTACATCTGCTGAAAAAAGGATCGGCGTACAGCGATGATGATGATGATGATGATGATGATGATGGTGATGATGATGATGGTGATGGTGATGATGATGATGATGATGATGATGATGATGATGATGATGATAACAACAACACTTAACCTTTTAATGTTTCATCAGTAACATGTAGTAACTTATAATGCCGTTTTATGTTACACAACCGTTTTCCTAGTAATACTTGTGAATAAATCATACATTTAATATTCTCATCATATTGTCAGCAAAAAATCCATCCTCCCATCCTACTTGAAACTTTCGTTTTTATAGAGGTACATGGTTTTGAAAGAGACATTACGACGATACGCCACACGCAGGTCAGAGACAAATATACATGGAACGGAGTTTGACTCCAGTGAGTGAGAGGGTGGGGGTTGTAGGTAGGAAGCAAGGGAAATGCACTGCGAGCCACAATGTGCTCGTGAGTCGATTTTCACCGCGGCTGGCTTACTGTATTATCTGTATGTACAAATATGCACACTTATTGTAGATTATTTAAACTTTGTGTAGTATTAAACAATTATTTTTCAGATCAACTGAGAAACATGTTACATTTTGTTATTACCTTTAAATTCTCTAATGCGTATTTTAACAAACATGGCGTTAATCCTCAGGAGTATACTCCACTGTTGATGTAGATTGGTTCAGAAACTAGGCCATCATTAACGGAATGAACATACATAATAAATGACAAACGTATAACGTGTTATACTAAACAAGCAGGAATGTGTCCCACAGAAACTGCAGCAGCATGCATCGTGTGATTGACTGATAAAGCAGGGCCCCCACCGCCCCTATTAGCATGCTCTGTCTCGATGATACAGCGAGCATATTGTGCAGGCACCGCACTGTGTACAATGTTTCCCACAGACTCCCTCCGGACGGGACGGGACGACGGCTGACTTGTACACGTCCCATTGTACCAGTCAAGTTCACACACGGAATGATCTCCATTCAACAGGCATAATTATTACAATCACAACTGTACACAGGGTGCAAGACTGGATTATGTCATAGCACACACTGTAGACCTAATAAGTTCAAAGGATTCTGGGTTCGATCCTAGGTTTACTGTATTATCTGATAATACCACAGCTGATAATTCTAAGTCAGAGTTGTCTCCAAAGATTTCGTAAGAATACTTGCTATTTAGAACGTTTTCACTGGGACTCTTACCTCTGATTGAGGTTGTAGCTGATATGTAGAGTCTTAGAAAAAAGTTTTCTTGCCCAGATACTTTATAAGTCCCAAAAAAAAAGAGGCAGTACGCATGATCAGACGACGAGCGACCTGGTTCACAACATCTCAATTGGCAATATGTCAGAGAAACAATAACAATTGTTTGTATACTGGTACATCTGAAGTTTTATAGTGTAATATGTATCTAGTCAGTGATGTATACAATGGAGGGGAAAAGGAACTAGTCATCCTACCCCATTATCTCTTGGCCTAGTTGCCTCATGAGTGATGCCTTGCTGGTGTCACTTGTGGGGTCCAGACCTGTCTTGAGACAGTTGACTAAACAACAACATCACTAGGACTCGTGATACCATTTCTATGATCTACTTGGAACATGTTGAGGGTATCAACAGATCTCACTTGACCTTCAGTTTGTTACTCGACCCTGATAGGCTGAGACGGTCATACACACACCAAAGAGTATGGTTTACATTCTTCCATTTACATCGTATTCAGTTTGGCAGCAGAAACAGACTCTGGTGGTATTCATTTTCGACAGTCAGTATTCTTTCAGAAGAGAATATTTAGGCCTATTTATTATTATTGAGTAATAGAAAAAACATTAAAATAGATGCAGATAAGAAGTGGTGTGATATTTTACATGCATTCACAAAAACAGGCATTGATTATAAACATATGGAGATGGTTGTGAGCTTTGAAGTAACTGTACCAGGCACAAGTTCTGCTAGAGAAAGAATATTTTTTTACAATTGAAGAGTGTGATCTTCAAGTCCATTTTTGTGAAAGGACTGGGCTAGTTTTTGTATCCATCGTTCTACGGACTAAGCGAGTTTTGAAGTAGCATGCACAACAACACAAACTTTTAGACGAGGACTGGCGTTGTTTTGGGAAAAAACAAGCTTATAATATTATAATTATATAGAGGATTTCACTTTAAGAAAATAGCATTGAATATATGGAGGCTGTTCCAGCAACTATTTATAAGTATTTTCTTGAGAACTGAGAATTAATTAGTTTCTTTTAATTCATAGAACATAATTTCATTGAGAACTAGATCGATTTCGTATGCTAAAATTGTGTTACACCTCTAAAATTACCATATACTTAATTTATGAATAACGGGGTAACAGCTAAATTGATGGAATAGTCTTCCGCTCTCTTGCCAAATATCTCCGCTGAAAAACATAACAGACAAGTAGGGGTGGTAGAGTTAAGGCTAAGATTTCACACTTTTAAAACATGCTTATTTGAAGTACACAAAATTTAACTGTCAGAAAAACAACAAAGGCATTGGGTATGTGTCTTAGGTTCTTGTTTAATTATAGTGTGAAGTTAATAATGGAGAAAACATGCTGTACATAATCCAAAATTTGCATTATAAGCACTTCTTAACATTTTTAATAACGGAAAACGTTTGCTGCACATAATCTTAATTTTGTATTATAAGCGCTCCGTAGCATTTAATAACGGAAAACGTGTGCCGCAAATAATCTTAAATTTGTATTATAAGCGCTTTTTAACATTTTAAATAACGGGAAAAGTGCGCTGAACATAATCGTAATTTTGTATTAAAGCGCTCCGTAACATTTAATAACGGAAAACATATGCTGCAAATAATCTTAAATTTGTATTATACGCGCTTTTTAACATTTTAAATAACGGAAAAAGTGCGCTGAACATAATCGTAATTTTGTATTAAAGCGCTCCGTAACATTTAATAACGGAAAACATATGCTGCAAATAATCTTAAATTTGTATTATAAGCGCTTTTTAACATTTTAAATAACGGGAAAAGTGCGCTGAACATAATCGTAATTTTGTATTAAAGCGCTCCGTAACATTTAATAACGGAAAACATATGCTGCAAATAATCTTAAATTTGTATTATAAGCGCTTTTTAACATTTTAAATAACGGAAAAAGTGCGCTGAACATAATCGTAATTTTGTATTAAAGCGCTCCGTAACATTTAATAACGGAAAACATATGCTGCAAATAATCTTAAATTTGTATTATAAGCGCTTTTTAACATTTTAAATAACGGAAAAAGTGCGCTGAACATAATCGTAATTTTGTATTAAAGCGCTCCGTAACATTTAATAACGGAAAACATATGCTGCAAATAATCTTAAATTTGTATTATAAGCGCTTTTTAACATTTTAAATAACGGAAAAAGTGCGCTGAACATAATCGTAATTTTGTATTAAAGCGCTCCGTAACATTTAATAACGGAAAACATATGCTGCAAATAATCTTAAATTTGTATTATAAGCGCTTTTTAACATTTTATATAACGGAAAAAGTGCGCTGAACATAATCGTAATTTTGTATTAAAGCGCTCCGTAACATTTAATAACGGAAAACATATGCTGCAAATAATCTTAAATTTGTATTATAAGCGCTTTTTAACATTTTAAATAACGGAAAAAGTGCGCTGAACATAATCGTAATTTTGTATTAAAGCGCTCCGTAACATTTAATAACGGAAAACATGTGCTGCAAATAATCTTAAATTTGTATTATAAGCGCTTTTTAACATTTCAAATAACGGAAAAAGTACGCTGCACATAATCGTAATTTTGTATTAAAGCGCTCCGTAACATTTAATAACGGAAAACATGTGCTGCAAATAATCTTAAATTTGTATTATAAGCGCTTTTTAACATTTTAAATAACGGAAAAAGTGCGCTGCACATGTATTAAAGCGCTCCGTAACATTTAATAACGGAAAACATGTGCTGCAACTAATCTTAAATTTGTACAGGGTGCGTCAGAAAGAACGGATGGATTTCATATGGCAAGAAAATTGTAAAGATTCATCAAATCAAAAATTTATTGTTATCAACATATTCACCAATACATGCAGTTTATTTATGGAAAACAACATTAGCCATATGATGTCCTTGGCTTTCAATACAGGCATCGAGGCGTTTTCTGATGTTCGCCATCACTTTCACAGTCATAGCTGGTGCAATTGCCACGATTTCTTCGCGAACCGCTGTCTTCAGTTCGTCCAGTGTATGTGATCGATGTTTACAAACTTACGCCTTCAAATGGTCCCAAAGAAAGAAGTCGCAGGGGGCGAGATCTTACCGTAGCCTCGGATAATCTCAGTGCAATAGAATTTCGTCCAGGTGATTTCTTCTTTAATGTTGAACCTGTGATACGAAATGAAGCCACCCACCGCAAAATTGTATTCCGAGTTGGAATCCTAGCGTGACATCCGATGTCGAAATGAGTCCCGAGTGGCGATCACAGACTCTTCATTTTTCAAAAATGTCTCTACGATGAAAGCACGTTTTACACCAGACCAACACCATATTCTCAACTGAAACTGCATTCTATGGCTGACCCAACAGTCGTGGTCCCCCTCACTATATCTCTCTCCTCGTTGCGTATCGATAGTTTGAAATCCATCCGTTCTTTCTGACGCACTCTTTATTATAAACGCTTCTTAACTTAATAACGGTAAACGTGTGCTGCACGTAATCTTAAGTGTGTATTATAAGCACTTCTTAACCCAATGAAATAAGTTTTATTATTATTATTATTATTATTATTATTATTATTATTATTATTATTATTATTATTATTATTATTCAAATAATTGGGATGTACTATAAGCAGTAACATGAGCTGCTGTCAAGAAGTCAAAAGGAGAATAGCAATGGCAAAGGAAACTTTTAATAGAAAAAGGACCTCTGGAGAAAGAACTACGGAAGAGACTAGTGAAATGCTTTGTGTGGAGTGTAGCATTGTACGGGCCAGAAACATGGACATTATGACGAAGTGAAGAGAAGCGAATAGAAGCATTTGAAATGTGGATATGGAGAAGGATGGAGCGTGTGAAATGGACAGACAGAGTAAGAAAGGAAGCTGTGTTGGAAAAAGTGGACGAAGAGAGAATGAAGCTGAAACTGATCAGAAAGAAGAAAAGGAATTGGCTGGGTCACTGGTTGAGAAGAAAGTGCCTTCTGAAGGATGCACTGGCAGCAATGGTGAACGGGAGAAGAGTTCGGGGCAGAAGAAGATATCAGATGATAGACGACATTAAGATATATGGATCATATGCGGAGACAAAGAGGAAGGCAGACAACAGGAAAGACTGGAGAATGCTGGGTTTGCAGTGAAATACTTGTCCTTGGGAAGAACACTATGAATGAATTATTATTATTATTATTATTATTATTATTATTATTATTATTATTATTATTATTATTATTATTATTATTTGTTTGCAGTAACGTTTTAGGTCTCTAAAACTGGATTTTAATGCGTACTTTCGATCATTATGGAGACTAGTTGAGGTGTCTGAAAGTTGGTTAATGGCCTAAATATTCGAAGTTAGTTATAATGTATATAAAATATAATATATGTTTTTGCAGGCATCACAGTGGGATTAATAGGTTTTTTTTTTTCATTTCAACGGACTCAACCTACCTATCTTGTGCGATAAACTTGCTTGAACACTGTACGTATTAGGACGAGAGTGAGATAGAGATACTATACCTCACTCGTTCTACTAACGGAGACATCTTGCGACAACAGTGTACTAGCTAAGTTCCCGAAGACCAATGCTTTTTTCTTATGATGGAATACTCTGTAGAAGCCCTCAAACACGCTCTTCGATTATTGGTAACTCCTTATGGACTGATGAGAAGAACCGATTTTAACAGAAACTGTATACGCAATTTTATTGTAATTGTTAAGACTAATTTTCAGGTCTTAGTTGCAAACAATTTCATAATTTTTTTATTAAATAATTCAAAACTATTGCTAGAAATCAAATCATCAGAAAAATACAATGTAAAAAGCAATCATTTTGGATGTGTTCATGTGTATGTTTGTTTGAAATCAATATTTATTACCAGGGAACGGATTTATATGGACTAAAAATATATGAAATATGTAAATATATATGTAGTTATTTTTACCAAAATATGGAATTAAATATGGATTTTTACCAAAATATGGAATTAAATATGGACTTAAAATTATAAAAAAATGACTATGTACGTTAAATATTGGTACATTTTAATCAAACTAAACAAAAAATATAATGGACGTACCTTATCTTCCAATGTAGTTTCAACAAAACACAATTTTTATTGTCTGTTACCATAACAATAGGTTACAAACATTTCTTTCAAGTGCTGAAAAGTGAATCTTCTTCTATTGTCTCTGAGGATAGATTTATACTGACTAAAAGAGCGTTCGACGTCACAAGAAGTAACTGGTACATAATTCAATTTCACAATGTCTGCTGGGGATAAGTCCAAGTTAATCTTCACTGTTGATTCACCACTCATCACAGCAACAACCTTTTGTAGTTCTTCATATCCAGGGTTTTTTGAAAGTACAGTGTCCACCTTAGCTCTTACTGCATCTGCAACTTTACCTCTACCACGATTCAGTTGTTCCACAGTACTATTTATAATTTCAAAACTTTCAGATAGTGAAAGGTGCCTATTTTGGAGACTTTTGAGCGTTTTTATGATGCATGAAAATGTATGCTGAATGTGAGCTAAGTCATTCTTCACACTTATGTCACAGGTAACTGTTTTCGCAGTATCAATTGAGACTGCATCTTCAGAGTCCAATGCAAGGAGAACATTGTTAATAGAGTCTATATGTTCGGCATAATATTCAACTGCTTCTAGCCATGTACCCCATCTAGTTAAAATTGGCTTTGGTGGCAATGGAATTTCAGGGTACATTTCTTTCAACACGTTAACTCTACTGGGAGCTTTGAGAAATACTTTTTTCACTGATGAAATCAACAAATCTACTTTAGGGAAATTGTCTCTGACCACTTCTGCCACACGATGAAATGCATGCGCCACACAAGTAAAATGAGTCAATTTAGGATATACAACAGATAATGCTTGTCCAGCTTTGACCATATAAGGGGCAGCATCGCTAATAAAGAATAACACATTATCGTACATAATACCCTTTGGCCACAGGATACCCATAGCTTCGTTGAACAGTTTAACTATAGTTTTGTTATTGCACTTTTCTAGAACATCACAATGTAAAAGAATTCGTTCAGAATATTGTTCACTTAACAAACCGATAACTACATTACCAACAAGTCTACCTTCTTTGTCGGGAGTCTCATCAATGGAAACCCAAATTGAACTATCTTTAATTTCATCTCTTATCTTCTGTATTGTCTCATCGTAGATGGATGGAGCATACGTCTTCCTAAGTGTTGACTCATCCGGGATTGTATGTTGAGTATATTTTTCAAGGAATTCCCTGAAGACCTTATTCTTTAGTTTGTAGAGAGGAATATCAGCAGAGATGAGAGAACGGCACAGGTCGATGTTAAACTCAGATCTTACATTCGATGTTGTTGGTTGTGTTAAAAACAATTGTCTCTGCTTGGAATTTAGTTGTTTGTTGGCCTGATGTTTACTAGTTGTAATGTGTTGTTGCACCAGGAACTTTTGTGTAGATGATACTGCACACTGACACAAATTACAAAATAATATTTTATTGTCAGTTGATAAACCATCTTCTTTAAATTCTGAAATGTAACTTGTTAGTTTTGATTTTAAATTGACTGAATGACGTACTTTTGGCATATTTACCGTCTTTATAGTATGATTTACAAAACTGAACCTATGTGTACTCTGACTGGCATTTAACTGTTGAGCTGCACAACTGAAGTCTGTTAAAAATTTTAAATTAAATTAATACAGTTTTGTAACTTACTTTCCCATTGTTGATAGGACTGCTAATTTTCAAATAACTCTGATGTTAAAGGGATTACTGAACATGTGTTTAAATCTCTATTGTTGAAATGTATTTTTAAAAGTTAATGAAATTTTGTTTTGTTTTATTGTTAAACCTAATATAATATGGACTGTTTCATATGAAATATGGAAAATATATGGAAATTAACGAAAATATGTACTAAACTCTAAAATATGGAAAAATATGGAAAATAAAAGTAGGATTTTTCAACCCTACACATTGTGAAACATAAAGATAATGCAAAATATAAATTATATTAGCTTTATAAGTAAATATGTATTTACATATAAATCCTTTCCCTGTTTATTACTATATATCAAAATCCTTCCTAACAAATGTTGGTAATTTAAAACATTGCTGTTCAATTCATAATTCTTTGTATTTTAAGTGTCCTGTTTCGGCCTGTCTCTTAGGTTCAAATTTATTAAATGTTCTGATTTTTCACTTCATAACTCCGGTCATCCTAGTTAACAGAACTATGTTGGTCAGTAAGCACTACTCTTACGATCAAAATAAAATTTTGGTAGGTGATGTGGACATAGGTCGCTCCTGCTCGAGTGAACGAAGAGGCCCGCGCAGAGAGGAATAAGAGGATTGACGTGCTTGGTGGCGAGCCTGCACGCGCTGCACAGAGCGGTGGGAAAGGCTCCCCCTCACAAGTTGTGCAGGATGGACTCAGTTTACCCTCCACGCGTGGTTCCTGGGTCAACTGAAACTGGAGTTGACGTGGTCGTGACGGCTAACATGGCTGCCGATGACGTGTTTGAGCAGCTGTCCTAAATCAATTCGAAAGACTGGGCCCGGGGCTCCCAACTAATTGCTTTTTACTTTTGAAAAGAAATATAGTGGTAGAAGAGATACAGGTGAAATTTAAAGTTCTCGAAAACTCGGATAATTCAGTTCTGACTTTTTGACATCAGACCATGTAGTAGTAGTAGTAGTAGTAGTAGTAGTAGTAGTAGCAGCAGCAGCAGCAGCAGCAGCAGTAGTAGCAGTATTAGTAGCAGCGGTAGAAGTAGCAGTGGTAGTAGTAATAATAGTAGTAGTAGTAGTAGTAGTAATAGCAACAGTAGTAGTAGCAGCATAGAAGTACCGGTAGCAGAAGTATCAGTAGTAGTAGCAGTAGAAGCAGTAGAAGTAGCACTAGTAGTAGCAGGGGCCGAAATAGTAGCAGTAGTGGTACTAAACAGATTTCATTTTTAATTGCCGAGCCTATTTACCGTCAAAACTCACCTTGGATGAGATATGGCCAACACATTTTTTTCTGGAGCCCACCAGGGACATGCCGTAAACCTACGACACGTTTTTCGCAATGTTTCTTTCCTCCAGGAGGAAGGAATGGTAAGAATTTTATCGCTCATTAAATTGCATCATTGTTGTTTAAAGTTATGATACATGACATTGTTTATTTTCTTATTCTTGTGTCTTTAAATTTGCCTTATTCAATATAGGCTACAGAGTGAAACGTAAGTAATGTTATTAATTTCAGGATGTTATTCTTTTGAATATTTCAAACATAAAATTTAAAACAATTTTGCTCGTTTTTGCTTCCTTTTCGAGATAAAAATTGTTTTATATGAAATATTTAATTTAATTCCCAATACGCTCAGCCAATTTAAGAGAGCAATGTATTATCTACAGTAATGTGTCTAAAGGTTTTGATTATCTAGAGAAAATCAAAACTCGAGTGGGGTTTAATTGACCATTAAACGATTAGAAGAAAGTAGATATATAAAGATTAGAAGAAATGAAGTACTCTAATACAATAATTATTAATTGACTTACTGAAATACTAAACTGTCTTGAAAATGTATTATTGTGCCATCTCATTATTATAAATATTCCGCTAGATGTGTTATGAGCTGTTCTCTTGTTACAAGTTGTGTCAACTATACAATCTTCATTGAACTCTATGGACGATTTTATTAGTCAAGAAGGCTTTGTTGATTCAGTTTCATTTTTATTAAAACATTTGCATTCCACTTGAATTATCAATAATATTAAATAATCTCTGATACGTGATTATCCATAATCTCAATCAGCAGAAGCTATAACATAACCTAAATACGAGTATTATAAACAAGATAAATGATAAAAAGATTTCAATTCAGGATGATGAAATAAACATAAATCATTTTAAAAGGTACAATTATTGGAAGTACAATGTTGGCAAACAAGGAAACAAATGCTAGGGAGAAGATAAAAATTGTAGGATAAACAGCCATGATTTCTTGAAACACGTCATTCCGCGCCGTTTTATTGGTCAAAAATAGTATGACGTAGTAAAAGTTGAACAGTCATAATAAATTAATGAGAGAATTTTAGTTTTGTTCTTTAAACATGCAGAAATTTGATCCGAACAAATGTCCACTCCGTCAAAAACTGACTTAGTGCCTTTTAACAATGACCGATTCAATTTTGAAATGAGTTTCGAGACATTTCGAGCGTATCGAAACCGTTATCCTCAGGGTTTATGGAATAAAATTTAATAGTCCACGATTTCACTACATCACTTCAATTCACTTTGCCGTTTGTGGTAGGCCTACTGTTGTTGTATAGCAGCTTTATACTTTGTAATTGACACATCACCTTTAAAGGAACAGTTAAACATAAATAAACACGCAGAAGTTGTACTCACGTGTAAATTTATTTTTCTACATGTTTACGTAACGTTGTTTATTTATGGTTACATCGCGCTATATAAATCATTTCTGTTAGGTCTCACGGTTGTTGCAAGTCAAATGCTAGTTGTTTCTTGTACTTTCATCCTTGTAGTAATTGGTTACGGTCTCAAGCTATTGGATCTACATTAATTAAATGAAGCGCTCTGCGGTTCTTCGATGTTCGAATTGAGATTCGAAGCTCTGGTAATTTGGCTACTGTGATCCAGAGCGCAGCATCATCGCTGACGCTTCAATTAACAGTAGGAGGCACGGGTCTAGGTACACGTATCCCAGATAGCGAAGTTGTTGCTAATAATTCAAGAGAGAGATTATGTCTGAGAGAACACGAGCATGCTCTACATTACAAAGAATAAGAGGACAGCCCCCCGCGTCTACCAGGTGGTTCGAAATAAAAGTAGGATCCACACCAACCAACAAAAATACTCCGTATCATGCAGATGACATATTTTCTCAAGTTTTCTCTTTTCAGTTTTGAGAGTTTCCAAATAATTCAGTTTGTCAGTTTTAATGTTAACAGTGGTAGGCTACTCCTATTAATAGACCTATATTTCTTCCCCTTGAATTATCATTAAGGGAGGAGATGGGAGAAGAACCCAAATTTCGTTTTTTAATAAAAAAAATCAGTGACCTTTCATTATATGTTGGTGAAACTTCATGAACGTACTCGCCTCAAAATTTGTGTTTTAGTTATATTTCATAATTATAAACAGGTTTCGTGACAGAAAATCTACAGTTTAAAATCTATTTTTCATACTTATATTTCTACTGCGTTTACTCGAATTCAAATATTATAGGCTCCATAAATTTCATGCTAAGAAGTTGAAATTTTTGTCTATGCTTTGAAAAAGTATGGTTAACAAAACTAGTCTGTTTTTGGACAAACTAAATATTTTCAAAATTAAAAAAATTAAATCTTACTATCTGCTCACCAAAAAATTAAATTTTTAAACTTACTGGTTTAATTTTTTTCAGGTCGCTCATGCATACAATATTCAAATGATGACTCTATTGTTAAATTATATGCTTTCATTCATTCATAGTGTTGTCCCAAGGCCAAGTCTTTCACTGCAAATCCAGCATTCTCCAGTCTTTCATATTTTCTGACTTCCTCTTAATCTCCGCATAAGATCCACATATCTTAATGTCGTCTATTTGATATTTTCTTCTACTCCGAACTTTTCTCTCGTTCACCATTTCTTCCAGTGCATCTTTCAGTAGGCAGTATCTTCTCAGCCAGTGACTCAACCAATTCCTTTTCCTCTTCCTGTTCAGTTTCAGCATTATTCTTTATTCACCCACTCTTTCCAATACAGCTTCATTTCTTATTCTGTCTGTCAATTTCACATGCTCCAATCTTCTACATATCCACATTTCAAATGCTTCTTTTCGCTTATCTTCACTTCGTCGTAATGTCTACGTTTCTGTCCCCATACAATGCTACACTCCACACAAAATACTTCACTAATTTCTTCCTTAGTTGTTTTTTCAGAGTTCCGTAGAAGATGCTCCTTTGCTAATTGCTATCCTCCTTTTGACTTCTTGGCAGCAGCTCTTGTAACTGCTTATAGTACACTCCAAATATCTGAAGCTGTCCACTTGCTCTACTGCCTCATTTCGAATTCGCAAGTTTATCTTCTTAGCTTTCTTCCTATTAAATTATATGCATACAGTACCTAAGATGATGTACCTTTTTTTAGCCCTGTAACTTACATCCTGTGGGAATAGATACATTTCGAGAAAAGTGAACTTTTTTCTTAATTTAATAACTCAAAAACTATTGAACTTATACTAATGAGACTTGGAGGCATTAATATTATTAACATGAGGTTCCTGTAAACAAGAAATTAAGTCTCTAGCTTAACAAATGCAGAACATAACAATTCCACCCATTTCATTCCTTAAAAAGGACGGACGCCGTAGCTTCGTCATTTAAGACGTCATGTCTTGGATTAGCAATAATAAATGATCGTTGGTTTGTTATCCTGGGGAAAGAAATTTCCGGCCAGTGTATGAGATCGGTGCCTACTCATAATCGTGATGAATTCGGGCAGCTAAAGCGAGTAGGAAAATCCGGTTTTGCAAACTAGTTGTAATGGCTAGGGGGATCATCGTTCGGACGACATGCTACCTCCGTACTGGTTGGATGATCGTTCACTTCTGCTGAGGAATATAGACTCAAGGCCAGCAGTCGGCTGATCGACCTTGCTCCTTCAAGGGCTGTCGTGCCACGAAAGAAATACGTGAACTACTTTGTTCAGTATTTCTCAAAATAAAATAACTTCAGTTTTCTGCACTACACAAAAAAATTCTAATTCCAAAAAGTCTTACTTATACGGGTTAAACGGTCTATGTAAATGCAATTACATCTGAAAAAAATGTATTATGCATATAGAAATCTATTCTAATACTTTTAATTTATAATTGATAGGCCTATACTGTACATACATTCATTCATAGTGTTCTGCCCAAGGGCAGATATTTCACTGCAAAGCCTGCATTCTCGAGTCTTTCCTATTTTCTGCATTTGTAGCTACATAAATTAGAATGTAGTAATTGTTTGTCATTAGATTCTAATTATTTGGGAAATATTTAACAGTAGGCCTTTTATGAAAGGGATTTACTATAGGTATCCTACAAGCAAAACTCAGCTCGGACTTCACGCGGCGCGCATGGTATACCCCTCTTACTCCCCTGCAGTAGGCGTGAGAGCATGCTGGGAACGGAAGCATACGTCATCTGCGCGAGACAGTGACTTCCGCTAGTTTCTGCGCACTGAGTTTTCCTTGTTGGATGCCTATACCGTTCCTCTTCCTGAACAATAATGTATTATGGACATTAACCCAGAGAGGTACTATATCTTTAAAAAAACCTATAGGCCTGTCCAGTAATCCCCTCATTTATGAAGTACTGACGCCTGTTGGTCCTGTTTCACTTTAAATTAATATAGGTAAAAAAAATGCTGTTTTGAAAGTGTACACAAAGACTTCATTTTTACATATAAATTAGAAATAGTCTAAGGGTCATATTCATAGACATTCTTAGAGCGGGCTTCCGGTGGATGATCAGCGAACTAACGTTTTTCGTATTCATAAACTATTGTTAGCGATATGATATGATATGAATCCTGTACAAGTAACCTGTCAACAGCCGGGGCTAGTTTAGCACGCTCATAGCGTGGGCTAGCGACATGTCTATGAATAGCACCCTAAATGTTTTGTGATGTCTATTATTTTATATTATTCACATAGTATACTGTATGAGATTGTTACACAAGTATTTCTCTATACAATGAGTAAGTGCCGACAGAAAACTGTGGATGTTGTTAAAATGTACAAAGATCGTGAAAATTCCCTTGACGATACAGATCTATAGTCTGTGTATGAATATTCAATGACGTATTTTGCACGACGGGAGTCAAAACGTTGTATTTTTAATTGCAAAATAACACCGAATTTATAAGTAATTGATTAACTAGTGGACTTACTCGTGTTAGTTATGAAAGCCGCACAGATTTACATAATTAACACGAGTAAGTCCACCAGTTAATCAATTACTTATATTCAAGTGTTAAAAGTAGTGTACGCAAGATTCAAAATGGACCGAATTTATGTTTTCTTTTGTACGAAATAACACCGAAATTAACCAAATATTTATATTGAAATTTAACATTTTTTTTTATTCACAGTAAAATAGGACCTAAAGCTATAACTTATAACGTTCAAAGCCAGAACACTTCAAATTTGCCAAAAGACAGCATCACAGATCTATCCAGAGTTCCCCCTTTCTGCTCATCCGTTACACCCTTGCCGCACTCGGGACGCTTATCAAGACGCTACTCTAATGTTGCTCGCAAATAACATCTCCGACCGCCACATTCGTAAAACCACTTTAATTAACTTGTGCTATGCTTGGAAAACATATGTGCAAAAGTGTGGGAGAATATGGACCGGCGGTGAGGGTTGCGGGGAAGAGGTCAAACACATAAACGGATAGCAGCAAGAGCATGGCGGATATGGAAATGAGTTGCAGAATATAATGCATGGGCTTTGTGTGGGATGCTGTACGGCTCGTGCAGGCACGTGCCGCGAGACAGATCTCAAAGGACCGCTAGCGTGGGAATCAATGCATCCCTCCGGACCAACAGCTGATCCAACTAACGTCTCCTGTGTCCCCCTCCCCATCAACCAGTAATTCACAACGGGAGGGTTTAAAATTAGCTTCCAAAACAGATTGTCAAGCTGAAAAGATCAACGGTTTGACAATATGTTGGTGCTTCCAGTACCGCAACGACAGGGTTATCTGTGGAATCTATGCGGGACATGTGCAGTTTTTCAACATCAGGCCGCGATAAGTAAAACGATACTTGAGGAGGAGTCCAAACCTCAGAGTTTCCCAGGCTGCGGTACTCGAGAGTGTTTGCTATCAGAGTTCCCGTCCTACTCCAGATGCATGCGGTTGATAATGTTTTAAATTATTTAGTTACGCTCGTTTTTGTGTTTATCTGCTTGCCTGTATGTCCTACAGCAGGGCTGGGCACCGGGAGCGAATCCAAACTCTAAACGGGGACGCTTAATATTCATTTAACACGGCATCAACGCTGTGCGGTGTTCGGCGGGGAAGAAAGGGGTTGAAGAGAAGTCATTTGGCTCCCCGTGAGAGAGTAGAATTCGCCCTGTCATACAGAAACAACTCTCTATTATTCTACAAAATTTAATGAAGTTTCATAGCTTCACATTATCATTATTGCTGTCATCATCTTGTAGCCAATTTTAGGCCATGTGAACAGTTACGGTCTCGATCCATCTCTATGTCGATCGACTGACTGATATCCTGTAGGGCTGAGATATGGGAATATTCCCGCGTGAATAAATTTATTTCGGAATATTTTCGGATGATTTTTTTGAAAATATACCTATTTCAGGATGAGATTTTGTTTTACTATTCTTAATTGTCTTTCCTTTGCAAATGATACAACTCAAGGGAAGCATACAACGTAGCGAGTATTTGACAATAATCACACGATTAATTCCGCCTTCCACCAGTAAATCCTTGAACTGTTGACCCTGTTAAATTCTTAGAGTTATTTGAAAGAAACGAATTTATAGACTAAGACATTTGAAAACGCAGTGATATCACAGTCTAGTATATACAGTCGCGAAGCTTGGGGTGATTTTTTGCATTTCTCGCGATAGTTGCTAGCCGCTTGGAGCGCTGTGTGTACTAGGAACAATAGACTGTGTCACTGTCATCGTGATCTAATACAGGCCGTAAGGCAGACCATGTGACTCGCTTAATCCGATCACGAAGGGCGGCGTTTCAACCATATAAATTAATTGGAATGCATAAAAAGTAACATATATTTCTCTAAAATGTAGTGTAATTGCATTAATAAAATTTAAAACAATGATTAGGAGACACTTCAGACATAATTCCTTGCGAGTTAAGGTGTAATATTATTTTTGGTGTGAAAATTGCGTTGTTCGTATGTGTAATAGATCTACCTGCCTTTATTTCGATTAAATATTGCGAAATTATTGTACATTCATTTATGCACGATTCAATAATTTTCAGTTGCACCGCACGAATATTTAGATATGTTGAAATTATAGGTTATGTTTACCGTCCCAGTTGCCCCTTTCTGTCTAATTTTAGTGGTCTCCAATGCCCTGCCATTTATATGGAAATATTATGGGTTATGTTTACTATATCTTATATTCCTAAATTCGCAATTATACATTATAATTAAGCATAATGTCATATATGGTACTCCGCATATTCAATTTGTCTGTATTTTAATACTACAATTGAGTATTGAATTATTGTATTTATCTACTACCTAAGAGACGAAGTAACAATCGTACGTATACACTAATTTCATAAGAGTGGTATGATAAATTGTCTGTCTTTATCAAGGAAGGTAGATGTGCTATATTAAAATCGCAATACAAATTCTTTTTTATTAAACCTCAAAATAGCTTCCATTCTAAACTTAAAATGTTGACGCGAAAAGATTATGTTAGCATGTGAAATTCTCTTCACATTAAATAACACAGTTTTGTAATTATTTCTGCAACATATTATGCAACAAGAAGTGAAGGGAACTTATGGACACATTACACTAAATAAAACTTAGCTATGATACGCAATAAAGTTATAATATAATAATTCACTGAGCTCCATACACTGAAATAGAAAACCCAAACATATATTACGGCCTGGTCTAGATCGAAAAGGCATTGACTGGGCCGTATTTCGCATTGTTGTGAAAAGTTGTGTAAACTGTGAAATGTTCGTTATCGGTTGTAATAACTGTAAATGGCTAAAATACAATAATTTGAGTAATAATATGGGACAAGGAGACGTTTGTTGCACTATAAATTCTAAGAAAGAGAGATCAGAGTTATCCTTCCGAAAGATCCAGGAAGGTGAGTTTATAAAATATAATATATACTTTATGAAAATAATATATAAACCTTATGTATTTCGTATTTCAATAGTGTAAGGAAGGTGTTAATTTTTCAAAAGAACACGATATCAAAAGTACAATACATTTTATCGTCTGCTAGGGAAAGAGTCTGTGATGAGGCGATAGTAGCGATCCTAGTGGCTAGCAACTATCTATGGATGCATATTTCAACTGTCTATGTTTACATATTTAGTAAGTATTGAGCTTCGCAACTGTATATATTAAACTGTGGTGATATCATTTATCAAGTTTATATTAATTTAAAACAGTATTTCCAAAAGCTAAATATCCATCCATTTGCTCATTTGATGTCAATGTAGCCTACCAATTATGTTTGCATTTGTGACGTTTGTAAAAAAAAAAAAAAAAAAAAAAAAAAAAAAAACATCACGCTTAAGTAGAGGAAAAAACCTGTGCTGTAGATTGAGCCTCAGTAGTGTAAGCGCCCAATGCGCAGACCTGGGGGTGCCGGGTTCGATTCCCGGCGCCGTAGCGAATTTTTCTCCATTAATAACCAATGGTAACTATAACAGTTAATTCTATAGGATCAAAAAATTAATCTTTACGTAGATGAAAACTTGTTTTCTAATACAGCATTAGTAGCCGTTTGTGAAAATGACAAATTTTTGTGGCACAGTAAAAATTCAGGTAATATGAAAGAATATTTTAAATTTATTTTACGACGATTTTTCAATTACTATAATTATAGGCTATAGCGTCTGAATGAGATAGTGATAATGCCAGCGAAATGAGTCCAGGATCCAACGCCGAAACTTTCCAGCGTTTGTTCTTATTGAGTTGGGGGGAAAATTATCGCAATCTCAGGCCCACCTTTATCGTTCTGGTATTTATTAGGTTCAGCTTTCCTGATGATTAAACGCGTAACTATGATACTGTGACAGCGACGTGAGATTCGAACTCACGACCAGCGTCCCGCAAGAGAAAAGATCGCGCGGAGCACTTTAGGATGGCGCGCGGCAGAGAGGGGAAAGGGCCAACGCGGCGAGAGAGTGGAGAGAGAGCGCGCGCGCATCTGGTGCTGGTAGAGAGGAGAGGGCTCTGGATTTTTCTGGAGTGCCATCTCTAGAGACGCGTGGAACTTTCGAGGCTACGTCACTGTGGTTATAAATTACGGACGCGAAGGAACGAGAGCAGAGTTTTTCAGTTATTCAGTCAGTGAGAAAGCCAGAACAAGGAAGCCAGTCTTGTGCACCGGAGTTCGACTCGAGTGTGCGTCCGCAACTGCGTCAGCAGCCGAAGGCCTGAGTTCGAGTGCAGTGGACCGCAGTTGGAGGGACCTGAGTTCGAGTGCAGTGGACCGCAGTTGGAGGGACCCGAGTTCGAGTACAGTGAACTGTCTCTGAAGGTCTGTGGTTCGAGATACTGTGAACTCGAGTGACTGAGATAGAAGAACTGTGAACTGAGAACTGGTAGTTCTGATTTGTAAATAGTGCTTTGTAAATGTTAGTTAAGATTAACAGTTCATTGTTGTGCGAAATAGTCCAAGTAAATTGTCATTGTCGTCGGTGGAGTGCTATAACGAATACTGTGTTGAGTGAAGATCCAATTGTTGACGAGAGCGTTTAAGGTGAATTGTAGAAAGGAATTATTGTTGTGACGAATAAATTACATTGTTGTTACTAATAAAATTCACAATACAGTATGCATTGCATCGTGGTGACAATGACGTACTGTACATTATAAATCGTTTTGGCCAAGCGCCATATTGTGATGAAATTTATTAGGCCTATGCATGCTTCAGAATGCAAAGCCACATAACAGAGAATAAAACAGAAAATGTAAGGAGTCAGTATGGACAGTTTTGTGAAGTGTGTGGTTATGAGTTGAAAAGGAAAACACCAATTCAACACCTTGCAAATACTAGAACATTTGATAAGTAATGGCAACAATGCTGTAAATCACTGCTCTTAGCGATGACCATTGAAATCTTGTACTATAGTCGTGACGCTGTTATTCCCGGCGTGACTCCTCCCCTTTGCTTATGTCTTACGAAGTGAAGGCTCTATACATTCTAGGTAGGTAGTATCACAGTCTAGTATATACAATCACGAAGTTCAATACGTAGTAAATATGCATCCATAGATAGTTGCTAACCACTAGGATCGCTAATATCGCCTCATTACACACAATGCGAAATAGTGTCGGCACAGTCTATTGTTCCTAGCACCCTCAAAACTCGAGCTTCGTGACTTTATATATTAGACTGTGGTAGTATCGTTCGCCATTTTTGTTCTTTCGTTGTCGAGCTACCAGACGAGGAATCTATTTGCCGCACTGTTAAACATTATCATGTCGTAGCTCCTATGATAATAATAAATCAAACGCATTGTAATTGAGCAAATAATTTAGCGGCAAATAACGAGCTCGTGTGCTTTCTGCGAACGCCAATGAAAGAGCCAAAATGGCGGGAGATTATGGTAAGTATTTATCGAGCCTTAGGAAATGCATAACGTCATCATGAGCGAATCACAAGACGCACACGTTTAAATGTACCTGACCTGCAACGTGACTGGCTGCCGGAAATAACAGCGACGGGACTATATGTAATAGAGCAGCGATTGTTTCACAAATTTGCAACATTGAAAGTGTCTAAGTAGCCATATTTTGTAAATACAGTGGCTGTTTTTACTGATCCTGTATACAGTGAGACAGTTCATGCGTCATTAGAATTTTAATTTCAATTAAAATAATGTTATTCATTTTTATTAGGAGCATTTTATGATTTTTTTATTTAGGTTCTAATGTTCCTGTTCTATTCGGGAAATAGTCCTAACAAATGTCACTCGAACATCTGAGCTTCCTATAACAATTATTCTCTCTACTACATACTCGAGAATTGATCAGCAACGTCACATCCTTTCGTGACGCTACCTACGATACTTCATCAAATTCTCACGCACTTTGGAAGCGAGTGCTATGACATAAAAACAGTTATTTCATCACACAGTGCAAATCCCAGCATGCTCTACTATTACTGCCGAACTGAAACTCCAAGCCTCATAAAAACAACTTTACTGAACATTCTAGCGTCTAGCCTGTCGTGTAGTCTATATTATCTATTGTACACAGTAAAGGAGTTCTAGAAGACAGTTAACCTGAAACCACTTGTCTCTCTCCCATCGGGCTCTAAGTTTCGCTCCCTTATTATGCAAACAAAACAGAATATTATCAATTCAAACATTAATTTAATGATGAAAACTACAGTGGATGTAAAGGTAAGCAATAACGAAGAAAAGATACTGTTGACATTGAGAAAAATATTTTATAATAAGTAATGAACGCATAATGTTCAATTGAAAATAAACTATTTCTTTTCATTTAGTGATGTACTGCTAGCTGTAGTGGCTACCGCTTTAAGGGGTTGGATACAGCTTACAGCAGTAAAATTTTTGGAAATATTCAACATTTTTTTCTTCATTACTGTATCTTATACAATAATGAAAATTGGTATGTGCAAAACACTGTCCTTCTGCTTACTTACTTACTGGCTTTTAAGGAACCCGCAGGTTCATTGCCGCCCTCACATAAGCCCGCCATTAGTCCCTATCCTGAGCAAGATTAATCCAGTCTCTATCATCATATCCCACCTCCCTCCAATCCATTTTAATATTATCTTCCCATCTACGTCTCGGTCTCCCTAAAGGTCTTTTTCCCTCCGGCCTCCCAACTAACACTCTATATGCATTTCTGGATTCGCCCATACGTGATACATGCCCTGCCCATCTTAAACGTCTGGATTTAATGTTCCTAATTATGTCAGGTGAAGAATACAATGCGTGCAGTTCTGTGTTGTGTAACTTTCTCCATTCTCCTGTAACGTCATCCCTCTTAGCCCTAAATATTTTCCTAAGCACCTTATTCTCAAACACCCTTAACCTATGTTCCTCTCTCAAAGTGAGAGTTCAAGTTTCACAACCATAAAGAACAACCGGTAATATAACTGTTTTATAAATTCTAACTTTCAGATTTTTTGACAGCAGACTGGATGATAAAAGCTTTTCAACCGACTAATAACAGGCATTGCAGTGATGAAGCGTTTCCCTCATAACTCATAAACTTGCTAACTTTTTCATGTTCTCTCCCTTTTATTTTATTGCTGAAACTCATGTTTACGATACCATGCTCTTTCAACTACATTCCTTAATAATTAATAATATTTTTATTTTGTGTTAGAAGAAAATACTGATATTTGACCATTTTTAAAATGGATTTATTTTTTATCAAATAATCTACCAAAGGTAGAGAAGTGATTTTACATCATATTGTAGATATGATATGCATAAATAGACACAAAAAATTTCATCACAATGTTGGATACTTTTTGAGTTATGAGATAAACGCTTCATCACTGCATAGTGAATTTTGAAAAAAAAAAAAAATATATATATACTTATATATATATATCATTTTTTTAAACCGTAAAAATATTTTTTATCGTATACCAGAAGGTCAATGTTTTACACATACTAATTTTCATTATTGTACAAGATACAGTAATGGAGGAAAAAAAAAGTTGAATATTTCCAAAATTTTATTCCTTTAAGCTGTGCCTAACCCCTTAAATGTTAGGAACTGGATGGAAATATTGTAGTAGACTGTAACTCAATGAAATCTTAATGCATCAAATTGTCTGGATATTTCTGTGTAAAGAAGAAGCTCTCTGTTTTCTTCCAGAAATTCGAGTGATCCACCGGTGTAGGCCGGTCGGCTAAGACGCTTGCCTGCCGATCCGGACTTGCGCTCGAGCGTGGCTTCGATTTGGCTTGCCCAATGTAAGGTAATCTATGGCGAATCCTCGGTCTCATCTCGTCAAATACCATCTCGCTATCACCAATCCCATCGACGCTAAATAACAGAGTATTTGATAGTTGACACAGCGTCGTTAAATAGCCAATTAAAAAAATTCGAGTGGTTATCTATTCAAGTTCTCCTAACCTACCCATAATTAATTTAGGTCTCATTACTGCCTTAATACAGGCATGTTCAGCGCTGGAATTTCTAGCCTTTAACGAGGTGCAACAGTGACGTAGAGTCTCAGTATCGCATGAAGCCACGCGCTGAACATGTATGTATGTATGTATGTATTTATTTACACTGCAAGTGGGCAAGCACCCGGTGGCAGTGGTATATACAATATTAACAATACACAGTTAAAATGATAAGCAATACACAGTAAAATTTACAATAGCCTACATAATAAAATTTACAACACATATACAATTTTATACACAATACAATAAGAATACACAATACAATTTAACACAATAATAATAAAACATAAAATAAAACACCTAATTTTACAACACAACCTACATAATTATGTATAGGTCCTACATAATTTTCAATAGTCTTTCACATGCCTGACCAAACATCAACATGGCAGGAATTTCAAATCATCCACGCTTATTTTGGTATGTTCTACGTATGAACATCGTTATTGAATATTACACGGTGTAATTTCACAGATTCTGTAAATATTCAATGATGAACAATTGATGTCCAGTAATATTATTGCTAGAAAACGACAACCATGTATTGTGGGTCCCTATCACCACGGCATGGCGCGTCCTCAGGTTGCGAATCGAGGAGACGGCCTCCAGATATGGAGTGTAGCTGTGAATATATTGAATAAGCAGTCGCGAACAGCCGATGAGGGGTGGTCCTCCAGCTTGGGGGTTGGGCGAAGGGCTAACAACCTTTCACCGTAAAAAACAGCTTGTTACGAATCCTTCAAATAAGCCTCGGAATGGGACTGATTCTCTGGCACGACCACAGCAAAGGAATAAGGTTTTGAGATTTGGTACTTGGAATATTACAAGTCTATATAGAACAGGAGAGGTAACATTAGTAGTTATCATCTTTACTTTTTAACTTTGCTCTAGAGTATGCCATTAGGAAAGTCCAGGATAACAGAGAGGGTTTGGAATTGAACGGGTTACATCAGCTGTTGTCTATGCGGATGACGTGAATATGTTAGGAGAAAATCCACAAACGATTAGGGAAAACACGGGAATTTTACTGGAAGCAAGTAAAGAGATAGGTTTGGAAATAAATCCCGAAAAGACAAAGTATATGATTATGTCTCGTGACCAGAATATTGTACGAAATGGAAATATAAAAATTGGAAATTTATCTTTTGAAGAGGTGGAGAAGTTCAAATATCTGGGAGCAATAGTAACAAATATAAATGATATTCGGGAGAAAATTAAACACAGAATAAATATGGGAAATCCCTGTTATTATTCGGTTGAGAAACTTTTATCATCCAGTCTGCTGTCGAAAAATCTGAAAGTTAGAATTTATAAAACAGTTATATTACCGGTTGTTCTGTATGGTTGTGAAACTTGGACTCTCACTTTGAGAGAGGAACAGAGATTAAGGGTGTTTGAGAATAAGATTCTTAGGAAAATATTTGGGGCTAAGAGGGATGAAGTTACAGGAGAATGGAGAAAGTTACACAACACAGAACTGCACGCATTGTATTCTTCACCTGACATAATTAGGAACATTAAATCCAGACGTTTGAGATGGGCAGAGCATGTATCACGTATGGGCGAATCCAGAAATGCATATAGAGTGTTAGTTGGGAGGCCGGAGGGAAAAAGACGTTTAGGAAGGCCGAGACGTAGATGGGAAGATAATATTAAAATGGATTTGAGGGAGGTGGGATGTGATGATAGAGAATGGATTAATTTTGCTCAGGATAGGGACCAATGGCGGGCTTATGTGAGGGCGGCAATGAACCTCCGGGTTTCTTAAAAGCCAGTAAGTAAGTAAGAAAACGACAACATAACCCCAAAATTTTCTATAGGCCTACAAACCAAATCAATATGAACAACCAAAACGAGTACAAACAAACCGTTCCGATATGTAAGTAATTTAAAAAAAATGCCTCTATAGAACTCCATGCAGGGGTAGTTGTTTAGTCAACTGTCCTAAGACAGGTTTGAATCTCATAAGGCATCACTCATGAGAAAACTAAGCCAGGGGATGGTGGGGTTGGATGGCCAGTTCCTTCCCCCGTCTATTGCATACATCGCTGACTAGTGAAATATTATAGGCCTACTAATCGGACGCAGGGGCATTTAGTACGCGTAAATGCAGTTGTGTTTAAGAAGCAGTTTCCAATTTCTGGATTCTAGACTTCTTTAAAAAAATATCATTAATTTGGATATAAAAACTTACGAAATTCTACATGAAGTATGAACCTCACCCATTTTCGATCGATACAATAAGTACAAAAATAGCTATATTACTCACAATATGTCGTAAGAATGAATAAATTATTACTTCTAAAAAATTTTTGGTGAATGTAGAGTATCCATCGCCCACTGAACGAATATTTCACTTTTATCACTGCCAATGTTGCGCTATAATCATATATGCAAGGTAGGCTATAACAAAAACCTGAACTAACCAAACCTAACCTGCCAAAGAAGCAACAAGTTATACTAAATATGTGTAAAATTGGCCTGTGTCTCTATAGTGGTTGGGACATAAGTAACATTGACCAAATTGGTAAGTTCGCAAGTAATAGCCAATAAAGAAATTTGTTCTCCAAAAAGGAACACCTGAATGCAAATTCGTGAAGAATTATGATTATGATGATTATCACCAATTAACAAAAATATAAAATTTAAATTTCATCGGTCCAAGGCGTTATAATAAGATAACAGTTAAATTACCAAACATTTAATTTGCTAAAGCTCCTTGTTTTAAAAAATAAATAAAAAATTGTTTAGGGAGAAAATATAAAATAGTTTCCATTCATGTAATATCTGTCTTTTTTTTCTCTCTTTTTACTTATTATTAATTAATAAAATGTCTTAAAGTTTTGTGGAATGCTCCCTGAGCACGAGTATGTAGTCTTTCTGGGGGTGCTTGAGTGATTTTTGTATGTCAAAGTATTTTTAACTTATTTTTGTTCTAGCAATAAATTATTATTATTATTATTATTATTATTATTATTATTATTATTATTATTATTATTATTATTATTATTACATTTAAAATCCAGTTAGAATTACTGTTTAAAACTGTGAATGGTTTCACATCCTTTTCTTGAACGTCCCGCTTGTTCCTTACGTTTATGGTGGTAATACTATAACTTACCGGAATGTGGTGAAGATGCCTGTAGTTCAGTCCCAGGGATATGATTGAACAAATATCACGTTATGCTCTCGTTTAAGACCGAGCTATAATATTTATTTATAGCTCACTAGACAGTAATATAAAAATGTTATCGTTTAACTTTAATTTACAATTATATTTTACAGTACAAACACTAGTTTCAAAAGAAAACAATACTACCACGAAATTATATGAGCACAAGCGACCGCCATGTCTAATGAGACAGATTCGATAGATGTTTTTCGAGTCAAAGAACATATAATCGGAAGAGAAAAGTACAGATTTATTTGTTTCAAATGCTATTAATCGTGTACTGCAGACGAGTATAAGTTGTCAGTTTTAAGCGAACGAAATAGGTTACCTCTATCTTTATTAGCACAGTATCAAGAAAGAACTCTTATGACTATGTCTCTAAAAAACTAAACAATATCTTGTTATGCTATGAGACGTTTAAAACAAACTTCTGATCGTATAAACTTGTAAAATATATATTTTACATATGTTCAGTCTGTCTTATCTTGTGATATAGGCTAATTCTCTGGAGCAAGCAACCTATATTAAAAGGGATTTTAATATCATCCAGAAGCGGATTTTACCAATTATTTTTAATTTAACGCCAAGAAAATTTCTTAGAGACATTTTTAGAAATTTTAAAATTTCAACCACTACTTGTATTTTTATTTATAAATCACCTCTCTTTAAAAAAAAAACAATAGCGAAATGTTTAAATTAAATAAAAATAATTATTATATATTCTAAAAGGGAAAGAAATGAAGTATTCATTGAAAACTACAGGGCATCTTATTACAAGTCTTTCGTTGTTTTTGTCAGTTACATTGTAAATAAATTACCACGTGACATGCAGTGTGCGAATCAAGCTTCTTCCTGAGTGGGGGGGATGGAATTCCTAGTCAGTTTCTCCTCTTCTCTTACAACATACTTCAAGCACTGGAATTTCAGAATTAAACATTTTCTCGGTTGCATAAATAAAAGACAATGCTGAACTTAGTAACTCGATGAGACAAATAATTTATCTTTTTAAGATATATATTTCTGATATTTTGAGAAACAAATCAAAGAGAAAATTTGCAATTAAGAAAGTTCATTACCTTAAATAATTTGCTTGCATGTGATGATGCCCTTGAAGTTTCCTGCCTATGAGATAGGTCAGTAGCAGAGTGATGGCCTTCTTTTAACTAATCAGTTGCAAACCGTTTTGCTGGAAAATCTTCTAAAGTAGATTAATTATTTATTGATATAAATAACAGAGATGATAGTGTCTTTTATTTGGTGAGTGTACTGTTCATTATATTGAACCGTCTTTCACACTCTGCAGAAGATTCAAACCCTACTTGATTAGCTCCTTCAATTTATTACTTAAGTATTTTTTTTTTTGCTTTCTTAAAAAATGGAATTCCTTAATAGCTTCCCTGATAGTAGAATCTTCATGAGTTTCATCACAAATTTTTACTGAATTGCATATTGATTCAATTCTATCATCACCAAACAGAACAAGTGCACTGCAGTTCATAGGCCACAGTCTTTGCTTTAACACTTCACAATCTTTAAAAAGTGGTTAGAGCTTGAAAATACTGCATTCAGATTATCAATTAGGCCTTTTAAATTTGTCCTATAAAATTGTTGTAAGTTTCTTTGCTTTTATTGGATGGTTATTTTATATCTCGAACTTGATATTTCTCTCTTTTTGAAAATTCAGCATTTCGATGGTGTTAAACAGCAACCTCATATGTCAAAATATTCAATTTTATATGAAAGCGAAAAAAACATTTTAATATATTGATAATGAATAAATATCTGACATAAGAGGATACTTAAATATTTTCTTCTAAAGTTTGTATCCATGCCCTGACATATAAGTTGTATTTGCAGAGGATTCAGAAAGACTTTATTGTTAGGGATGGAGTAAAGATTCATCTTGTTCATTTTTTACATACTAGGTTGCTGTTCAACACCATCGCTTTGCTGCTTTGAGGTAAATACCTTGAGGCTCGTGGTATCGTACATTGGCATTCAGAGATACCTGACCTCTACTAATCGATACTGATCGATAATTTGTTCGTGTAAGTGCAGCTTATTTAGTTACTGCTTCTATGAACAGATGGCGAAGATAATAGTCAGTGTCGCCAATCATACATAAATACACCCGTATTGATTTCAAAAATTTCATCCCCATTTGCTGATTGCAAAACAACACTGGATTTGGTGGAAACCCGCTGATATCAATTATGAGTATAATTTAAGCTTAATCTACATCATCATTTTTCTCAACACTTTAACTGTACTAATAATAATGTCACCTATTTATAATTAGCGGAACTATTTTAAAGTTTGTCCATTTGGTTCCGAATCATCCCGTGGTTAGAAAGTTCAAACATTTTTTGAACGCCAGTGTACCTGCTTTCCCCTCCACTGAACCAGCCGGTCGAAAACTCCGTCCGTACTGTAATGCAGCTACTTTGTGTCCGACTGAAATTGTAAATAGGTTATTCAAAAGACGATTTCATAGTTTAATAATAATAATAATAATAATAATAATAATAATAATAATAATAATAATAATAATAATATCACAGCTATTATCTGACAAATTCTGTAAATAATGAGTATTCGTAATATCTGTTTAAAATTGTAAAGATTGGCAACTCTTTACTTCCCATAATTCGAAAAGGAATACAGCTAGCACACTCCACCACAAAGTGGAAAACTAAGGAACATCTATAAGGATAAATTTTGCATATAACAGTCAAACCCCCCTGGTAGTGCTACGTAATAGAAACTGGAACATGTAGAAGAGTAGAAGGGAGGAAAAAAAGAAAGTAGGAAGAAGAATGGGGATATGACAGAAAAAAAGGAATAGGAAGAGAAAACGAAAGAAATAAACAGTGAAAAGCCTACCATTTATAAAATGTTGTGTTATAGTACATTGAGTCCACACCTGTAGAGTAACGGTCAGCGCATCTGGCCACGAAACCAGGTGGCCCGGGTTCGAATCCTGGTCGGGGCAAGTTACCTGGTTGAGGTTTTTTCCGGGGTTTTCCCTCAACCCAATACGAGCAAATGCTGGGTAACTTTCGGTGCTGGACCCCGGACTCATTTCACCAGCATTATCACCTTCATTTCATTCAGACGCTAAATAATCTAGATGTTGATACAGCGTCGTAAAATAACCCAATAAAAATAGTACATTGACGTTCAAAGACATCTGACCTACGATTTTATGATCGTGTAAGCGAACTTTCTGACCACGGGATAAGTCAGAACCAAACATATAACAAACTGACAAACTTTCAAATAATTCCGCTAGTTCACAATAGGTGACACCATTATTGGGGCGGTTAAAAAAAGTGTTGGGGAAAATGATGATGTAGATGAAGCATTAATAATTATTCTCATAATTTATTGACAATATCAGCGGTTTCCAGCTAAACCCAGTGTTATTTTACAATCAATAGAGTAGAGAGGTATGAAAAATTAAATTCTATAATACGGGTATATTTATGTACGACTGGCAACACTGACTATTTTCTTCGCCATCCATTCATAGAAGTAATAATATAAGAAGCCACATTTACACCGATTATCGATCACTATTGATTAGTAGATTCCAGATATCTCTGACGCGTCAGTGTACCGATATTACGAATATACTGTGCGGCAAAGGGACGAGCCATATCAGAAGTCAGTCGCTGCTGCAGGTTTTTGCTATCAGTTTGTGGATAAATTACAGACCTACCAACTATCATGAATGATGCGCGAGTCCCTTCCAATTAATTCACGACTTTCGCTCTCCTTCATTGATGCAATAATCTCCAGATTTGGAGGTGATCACATAACATAATTTTTGTGGTTAGTCTAATAATGTGTGTCCGTCTTATTCCTATTATTATTATTATTATTATTATTATTATTATTATTATTATTATTATTATTATTATTATTATTATTATTATTAAAAAGGCTATTCCCTACTAAACTTCAGTGTCCCCTATCTCATCTTCTGTAGGTTGACAGGTGTGTTGTTACATGCGCTCTGCATTTGTCAAGAATTACGTAAAACCACAGTCTAATACATACAGTCACGAAGCTCAATACATAGGGAATATGCATCCAATGACAGTTGAACTTCAGTTGCTAGCCATTAGGATAGCTACTATCGCCTCATCACAGATAATGCGAAAATATAGTACCGGCAGAGTCTAATGTTCCTAGTACTCTCAGCTGCTAACCGCTTGGAGCGCTGTATCGTGAGAAATGCAAAAAATCACCTCAAGCTTTGTGACTGTATGATATTAGACTGTGGTAAAACATTTAATTTAATATTTCGCCGATACGGCTGAAGATTTGGCAGTACATATACGTTATATATAAATAAACAGACGAGTAAATAAATAAACAGTAGTAAGTTGTTGAGTTTGTTGGAATTCTTTGACGAGTATGTAGCCTGAGCAACCCTCAAGGACCTGCACACTCAAATAATAATGGGATCGGCATGAGGGAGCTGCGTGGAAGCTGAGGGTGATCAGACAAACACTGCAGGGTGTACTACGCTTTCTCTTGTCGTGACTCACCCTGAAATGAATTTCCTGCATTCGTCATGTGTGGTCTTTCAATAACTGCCCCTTCAACTCACTCTATTTCTCTGGAAGTTTTATTCTTGTCAGCGTCCAATTATTACTCTCTTGGGGAAGATCAAATCTCGCACCATGCTTGCCACTTTGACTGAGATTAGCGTGCTAAAATTGGCAGACATGTCAAGGGCAACAAGAATCCTTTACGCGTCTGTTGCTTAGTGTAAGCGCGCTGGCTCTTCATCCGGGAGTCCTGGGTTCGATTCCCGATCAGGTCGTGGTGGAATTTATGGAGAACAAAATGGACGTTGTAGAAGACTTTCTCGGAATACTCGAGTTTCCCAGTTTCATTCCACCAACCCTCTCCACTTCTTCCTCATTTCATCTATCATCTTGAATAGTTAGAAATAGCTAAGGTGTTGGTCATTGGGGTTATTATATTGTCTTCTTGATGCTGACACATGAAGTGTTTGGGATTCCGTCTCCTGAGACTTATCAAGTACTCCTCTGGAGATAGGACCAGTTTTTTCAGGATTGAGGTAGGTTGGCCCACCTGTTAGCAACGGATTCAACTTGTTCTCCTTGTATTCTCCTTTTTCTCGATAGGAAGGCAGGAGGAGAAGAAATAGGAAGCCAGGAGAAAATGAATGGGAAGTCAAGATGAAGAATAACAGAAAGCAAGGAGGAAAAGGAAAAGAAAGCCAGCATAAGAAGAAATAGGAGGTCACAAAGAGAATAAACAGATAGCTAGGAGGGAAAGCAATAGATTGACTGAATGAGAAAGAATTAAGGTTCAGAAGGAGAAAGAATAAGCAGACAAGAGGAAAAGGAAAAGAAAGCCGGGAGGAAGAGGAATAGGTAGCCAGGTCGAATAGGAATATAAAATCAGGCAGAGAAGGGATTGTGAAGTCAGGAGAAGGAATGGGGAGACAGGAGGAAAAGGAAATGGAAGCCATAATGATAAGTTTAGAAAGGAGGAGAAATGCCAGGAGGGGAAAAATGTGAGTGGAAAATAATTAATATGATTACGATAGGAAGAAGAAATATGAATTGGAGGGGAGAAGGAATGGAGAAAGAGCAGCAATAACAGAAGAGGGAATAGGGAGTAGGGAGTGAAGGAAGAGTAGACGAGAATATAGAGGTAGTTAAATAGAAAGAAAAGAAGAAGGGAAACTATGGCAGAAGAATAAGACGGAGAATAAGCCCGAAAACGGATAGAATAAATACAGAGGAAGAGAAAAAAGACAAGGGTAATAACAATATGCCTATTTAGTGGGAATGCTATTATTATGGTAGGATGCAGTATGTGTCTAAAGAAAGCCTGTATCTCTTAACTCTACATTTCTCTTCGTTTAATGAGATTTTTCAAAGAGGAAGAGAGATTAAGACGATGTAACTAGCCTTCGAAACACCAGATTTCCTAATTTTTTTTTTTTTTCAGAAATGGAAGAAATTCAAAGTGAATATCACTTTTCATTCTGAAATAGCCATTTCCTGTGTTCAACTTGATCCAACATGAGGACTGTAAGAAAGAGATTATGATATATCACCGGAAATCTGATTCCAATCTGGCTGTAAATGTAGCTTACAATGTTCTGCAATATAAAAGTTTGCAATTAACAAGAGCGGATACAGCTCTGAACTATGCTCGGTGCTATAGCATCTGTTTTATAAAAAAAAGGGGTAAGCATGCCTTTGTGGTGTTCATAATGGATACAAAAGTGCATTCTTCTCTCGGCTTGCGTAGAATAAAGGAAGGGGGAAATCAGGACCCTAATTTCGATGAAGAGATAAACAGCCAAATGTGCAACTTCTATCAAAAAGAAGTTTAGCAAGTATTGTGGTACCGGTTTCTAGGGAAATGTGTTCCAATCTGGTGGAGGCACAGACTCTTCTGCAATGCACACAACCAGTTTCAGCACGCTACAGATTTGTCGCTCATTAGTCCACAGAGTAGAGTAGGATAAATCTGCAAAATTACTTGTTGTGCGTTTCAAAATCATACTTACTTACTGCCTTTTAAGGAACCCGCAGGTTCATTGCCGCCCTCACATAAGCCCGCCATTGGTCCCTATCCTGAGCAAGATTAATCCATTCTCTATCATCATATTCCACCTCCCTCAAATCCATTTTAATATTATCCTCCCACCTAAGTCTCGGTCTCCCTAAAGGTCTTTTTCCCTCCGGCCTCCCAGCTAACACTCTATATGCATTTCTGGATTCGCCCATACGTGCTACATGCCCTGCCCATCTCAAACGTGTGGATTTAATGTTCCTAATTATGTCAGGTGAAGAATACAATGCGTGCAGTTCTGTGTTGTGTAACTTTCTCCATTCTCCTGTTACTTCATCCCTCTTAGCCCCAAATATTTTTCTAAGCACCTTATTCTCAGACACCCTTAAC
Organism: Periplaneta americana; assembly: GCF_040183065.1. Classification (NCBI taxonomy): domain Eukaryota; kingdom Metazoa; phylum Arthropoda; class Insecta; order Blattodea; family Blattidae; genus Periplaneta; species Periplaneta americana. The sequence goes on along the minus strand of NC_091125.1, from coordinate 121,025,008 downwards.
CTATGTTTCTCTCTCAAAGTGAGAGTCCAAGTTTCAAAACCATAAAAAAACAACCAGTGATATAACTGTTTTATAAATTCTAACTTTAAAAATTTTTGACAGCAGACTGGATGATAAAAGTTTCCCAACCGAATAATAACAGGCATTTCCCATATTTATTCTGTGTTTAATTTCCTCCCGAGTATCATTTATATTTGTTACTGTTGCTCCCAGATTTTTTAACTTCTCCACCTCTTCAAAAGATAAATTTCCAAATTTTATATTTCCATTTCGTACAATATTCTCGTCACGAAACATAATCATATACTTTGTCTTTTCGGGATTTACTTCCAAACCTATCTCTTTACTTGCTTCCAGTAAAATTCCCGTGTTTTCCCTAATCGCTTGTGGATATTCTCCTAACATATTCACGTCATCCGCATAGACAAGCAGCTGATGTTTCAAAATCATAGTAAGAGATAAATTAATCTTCATTTATATGATTGGGTATTAAAGTATCAGAAACTACGAAAACAGATATCATCTTTTAGAAATTCACCTTTTCGATGTATTTCATTATAACGAAGTGACCTCAGTAGATGTACAACAATTTTATTTTGTGACCGGCAAATCAATGTTTCATTATATTTTCACCTCGAACATGAAAAAATAATAATGCTCCTTAGTTCAGGTACAAATATAGGATAAATCAATGTAAACAATGGATATGTTTAGATTATTGTTTCATAATAATGGTCACGAACTAGATGATTTAAACATCAGTTTCGATTTCATAATCATGAAATGACTTAGGTCAGTAATAGGTTATCTCTAGACTCGGATGAGCTAAGAGTGGTAATCTGAATGTCTACGCATGTGAAATTGATTTCTTCCTGCAGTACTACAGAGCTGTTAGTATTGCTGCTGCTCCTAGAGCACATACAACCAGAACCAGAAGCATAACTACAAACAAATACTACTAATGCCAGGTTTCTCGAACACTGAGATATTCATTCTGTTACTATAGAGTTGTTAAAGTTGTCGATTTTGTTAATTCTTTGCCGTGTTTCTTGAACATCGCAGCCTCTAACTTATCGATCTGTCAACTATTGAATGGTTGATCAAATTTCATAAATATCCGCTAGATGCCAAGACAGTCTACTTGTATTTAATTTTTTTAATATTCATTATTATTCAATTTAAACCTTAGGTCAAGACTACTTAAACAAACGATGACTATCCTACGTCTACAGTAAAGCTTCGCTTTACTTTCGTTTTTCTCTTAACAAAAGCAGTAAAAAACTTCCCTATGAAGATTGGACACCACTGCTGATTCTTTGTTCATTCTTTTGAACAACCAAACGCTACACAACTTTTCACCATTTTTATTGTTTTTATTACGCATATGGAACATGAACCTCACGAAAGACTGATTAATATACAATACTTAGAAAGAGAGAGCAATACCCTCTCCAACATGGCGTCACTGCGATTCTATAGTCACGCTTTCAGACAGGAAAGATCATTACGGTGGTGTCTCCAGATTACTATAAAGCTCACTGGTTGGCAGATCTATAGTTTAGCAGACGATTTGTGGAATAGATAGAGATAGATTATCTCTCGTTCAAGAAACACAAAATCTCAGTTATCCATTCGATAATGTTATATTGATATTCGAGAAACCGGGCATAAATTGCAAGCACAACCGCTATCACAACAACCATAATTGCTACTACAACCATAACAACGACCACTATTAAAACTATAATCATAACCAAAACCACCAATATTGCAATAGCAACCAAAGTCATTACATCAAGTACGCTAATAGCCATAACCGCTACAATATATACAGCAATAACCACAACCATTATTACTATTATAATAATAACCACGACCGTTATTAAAACCATAATAGTAACCACAACCATAATAATTATAATGATCTTAACCACTGCTATGATAACTGCAGTAACAATGAAAATCACTACAGAAACTACACAAATAACCGCAACCACTACAATTACAATAATAAATAACCATTATTACAACTATAATAATCACAATCACCACAACGACAATTACAACTATAATAATTAAAACGACAAATACAACAATAGTAATAACCACAATCACTACACCTAGAATAATAACTAGAGCAAGTACAATAATAACCACATTCACTATCACAACTGTACTAATAACCACAACCACTGTTGTAACTACAATAATAACCATAACTACTATTACAACTATAATAATAACCACAACTACTACTACAGGCGTAATAATAATAATAATAATAATAATAATAATAATAATAATAATAATAATAATAATAATAATAATAATAATAATAACAAACATTGTAACTACACTAGTGTAACAACGATAATCATTACTAATTTACAGCAATAAAAACAGTTTGTCTACTAAAGGAAGAGAAAAGCTAGAGTTTATGCTAAGCGAGAATGAAAAATATACTACTCGTAGTTCTTGACTACTAATGCAAGCCGCTGAATTCCAGGCTGTGCAATCGAGTTGAAGGTTGATGGCTTTAATGGGAAATAAAATCCTCAGAATATCTGTCACCAGAAATGAAGGAAAGCTACAGATCACGAGTCACATACTTAGACCTACACACAGAATAAGAACCGTGCCCAGAAACCTAAATTTAGCTTATGAATTGCTGCAATTATTGAAAAATTGACTTACTATATTCCTTGAAAATAAATGTGAGAGTTTGCAATCAGTACAGTCAGAAGAATTTACTTGCTGCACGACTTCGGTTCTCAGTAGAGTATGCAGTATCTTAAAAAGACTATAACTTTAGTTTAACTAGTAGATATAGTTAGTTATATTTGTTTGAAATCGCTCATAGATCACGTGTTGTTCTCTGTAGGTTAGCTTCTGAGTCTGCCATTAGGCCTACTATTTGGTCATCTGCATACAGTAAGGCACTTAGTTGCGTCTCCCCGATAAAATATTGATCTTTCCATGTTCTGTGTCATTGTTCAGTAGTTTTGTTTATATACAAGTTGAATAGTACAGAAGACAATAGATTGCCTTGTTTTAGTTCCTATTTTATGGGCTTATGTTTGCTGCTTATACTATTGTTGTTGCCGACTGTTACTGTATTTTAGTACATGCTCTGTATTGTTCTGATTATTTATGGAGAAACTCAATTAGAGTGTAATATGTTCCAAAGTTTTCATTTTTCCGTCATGTCAAATTCTTTCTGATGAACCACCAATAGATGCCAGGTACCCGAGTATAAGACATTACGTTCACAATGCTTTTCAGTGAGTTGTGCTGAAGTAAAATGTCGTTAGTTTATTTCTTCGGAATCTATTTTTGCAATTATAGTAATGTTTTTTTTTTTTTTTTTAAACTGTATTCAGCCTGCAGAATAAATATGGAAAATTCCTGCTATTATTCGGTTGGAAAAGTTTTATCATCTAGTCTGCTTTCAAAAAGCTGAAAGTTAGAATTTATAAAACAGTTATATTACCGGTTATGGTATATATATATATATATATATATATATATATACATATATATATATATATACATATATATATATATATATATATATATATATATATATATATATATATATATACAGTAGCGTGCAAATTAATCCGAACACGACTTATTTTTACATTTTCTGACATTGTTGGCCTCACAGCTGCTCATACCGCTTTAATTGACATCTGTAGTACGTGTAATTCCATTGCTGAAGGTCTTTCGTTATTATTTTTTTATAATATGTGACATTTTGCCTGTCGTTTTGTACTTATAAGCATTTCAGTTGTGTTGAAGACTTAATATTGCAATCCTGTGTACATTCTGTCGTCTTCACAAATGGATACAACTCCACGAAAACGGTCTAAAATTATAAATTAGCAGAGCATTCTTCTATGACACAGAGGCAAATTGCTGCAGAATGTCACATCGGTTTGGCTACTGTTAATTCGATCATAAAACGATACAGGGAGACTGGGTCCATCACAACCCAGAAAAAAGGAAACTGTGGCCGGAAAAGGAAGACTTCACCTGCAGATGATCGTTTAATTGTCAGGAAAAGTAAATTAAATCCTAGACTAACTGCTGTCGACTTAACCCGCGAGTTAATGGCTACCACTGGGGCGAATATTCATGTCACAACAGTGCGGCGTAGGCTTTTGGAAGCTGGACGAAGGGTTCGTAAGCCTATTAAGAAGCAACTGCTAACCCCTGTTATGTGCAAAAAACGCTTAATGTGGGCAAAATTACATCAACACTGGACAGTGAATGACTGGAAGAATATACTTTTTTCCGATGAGTCTCATTTCGAGGTCCACGGCCACCGTGTTTCTTACGTACGGAAAGGATCCGAAAAAGTAACAGCAGCTCATCTCCAACAAGCACCCAAATACCCCCCTAAAGTAATGTTTTGGGATTGTTTTACACATGAAGGGCCTGGAGCATTAATACCTATCAAGGGAATGATGAATTCTGACAAATATATTCACTTATTGGAAACCAGAATCGTACCCCAGCTGCAAAAATCATTTCCGGATGGCAGAGGTGTGTTCCAACAAGACCTGGCACCATGCCATGTCTCGAAAAACTACAGAATTCTTCAACAAGAAGAATATTCAGGTACTCCCCTGGCCAGGCAACTCACCCGACATCAACCCCATTGAGAACTTGTGGTCAATTTGTAAAAGAAGAATGCAAAAAATGTATTGTTCTACAAAGGAGAAGATGATTTCTGCCCTCATTGGTGTATAGTTTCGCGATGAAGAAATGAAGAATATTTGTGGGAAATTAGTGGAATCCATGCCAAATTGTCTCAGAGCTGTTATTAGGAACAAGGAAGGCCACATAGATTACTGAGGTATGTCTTAGATCCTTTTTTTTTATCCCATTTGAGTGTTTTTGCATAAGTAATTACGTTGTTCGGATTAATTTGCACGCTACTGTATATATATATATATATATATATATATATATATATATATATATATATATATATATATAATATTTTAGTAGATTATTTTACGACGCTTTATCAACATCTTTGGTTATTTAGCGTCTGAATGAGATGAAGGTGATAATGCCGGTGAAATGAGTCCGGGGTCCAGCACCGAAAGTTACCCAGCATTTGCTCATATTGGGTAGAGGGAAAACCCCAGAAAAAACCTCAAAACTTGCCCCGACCGGGAATCGAACCCGGGCCACCTGGTTTCGCGGCCAGACGCGCTAGCCGTTACTCCACAGGTGTGGACTATATATATATATATATACACCCATAAGTTTGCCTATATACCTATTACGATAGTAGTAATCCTTAACAGCGCATCTCTTTAGAGGAAAATGAGCAATAGATTACTAACGAATATAGCTAGCCGATGATTTCGCAGATTCCTCTTATAGCAGCCATAGCTAAAATTTGCAATATCTTATGTTCCTAATAAACCCGTAACCTTGGATGTGGGGTATATTCTACCCAAGCCATTTTAAAATCCTTCGTTAATTCTGTTATCCGTCACCCAACACAGGAGCGCTACTGAGTACCTTACTGGCAGTTGAGTATTCATTGTTAGATGTAACGGTTGTGTTCCTGTAGATGAGTAATCATAACCTAAACCGCTTTAATTTCAGGCTCGGGTAGATTATACCCCATGTCCCAGGTAACGTTAGTTTTTCCTCATTTATCTCATTTCTTCTCTAAAGGTAAACAAGACAACCGCATCGAAGGACTGTATGCGGGCTGATGATCCGAAGTTCAGTGGTTGGACGCAGAATACTTTGGAAGCTGAAGAAAGTGACTTCAGTGACAATGACTGTGATATAGATCCAGATATAGATCCAGTGGAGACTGCAGAAATTATGTTTGTCACAACTGCCTAAATTCAATCTAAATATTTGGTACAAGTTTTGTAACACTGGAATTTATTTTCAGGTTAATTTATGCATTATTGTTTACCGTTCAATGTTCTGATATTCAATTTTGTTCATCATTAGATTATGTGCTTCCATTCTTTGTTTATTAACATAGTGTAAAACAGTGTTGAGGAATTTCTCAAAATACAAATTTGTTTGCAGTAAATATATATATTTTTGTTTTTAATTATGAAATATTATCTCATGTGCCTCCAATCTTAATTGCATTGCCATATGTCACATAGACTTGAAAATAGCGCATGGGTTTTAGAACTGGGTAAAAAATACCCCACATCCGAGACAGTGTGACAAAAATAATAATATGTCCCAGGTTGCGGGTTAAGAACAGCTATTCTTCAGCCAGTCAACCAACAAAACATAAACTAGGTTTAAGGGTGATTGGAGAGCACCATACAGAATATCATCATTACAGTATCATTACCTCGTCTTTGGAATTCTCTATCCAGTGACATCAGGGATTGTCGAACGCTATCGATATTCAAAATTAAGTTTGAAACGCACTTTTTGTCTAAAGAAATTTATTACTAATAAGTTACTAAATGTGTTGATTACAGCCTTTGTATAATCACTTATGTATTTCTCGTTTACATTATTAATGACAAATAATTTTTAATATCAAAAAGATTTTCCACAATTATTTCCTTTGTACGTAAAATACAGCTTGTGAATATATTTCCTTTGACTTATACATGATTGTCACACTTTGAACTACCTACTATCATACGCATGTTCAAATAATTTCATTATATTAGTGACATTGTCTACAAAACTATATCATTATTTAAAGAACACAAAAATTAGGAAAAGAAAACTGCAATCACATTAGATATTCAAATAAAAAGAATGTCATTCAGAGAAGTGGCGTCTGGAAAGGTTCCCAAAATGCTGGCTGCGTTTCCACGATGGATGGCTATTCCTATTCGTTTCCGTAGATAATTGGTGCAGTGAGGATCTCCAGTAACAGTCATCAAACTTCTACCAATTTCGGAAACCAGGTCTTTTGCTTCTTTATACCAGGAGCCTATTGTTTCAACAGCAAAGACGAAGAAGATGTAATTGTCAACTAGATGTAAGTATTTATGACGTTTACTGCGTACGTCAGATTCTGCTGCAGAGCTTGCGTTTGTAGAAGTTGACGGCAAGTGCGATGGAACTAAGGTATCCACGCATGTCGTATCCCACATTAGCGATTTTCCTCTGCTCCACGGGACCAAGGTTAATCCATCAGGGCGCTTTCCATCCGTGCGTCTAATCCCAGTGGGTTCTAAAATAGGAGGGATACCATAAAATGTTAATGCTCTCTTGATTATGTCATTAATTGTTGAATGTCTAAAAAAACGTCCCTTACTCCTGACACAACTTAATTGTCCTTTCTTGTTTAGTTGTTTATATTAATGATATTAATATAGATGTTAAGCTGTGTTTAATAGTATACAATTTTAAAATGTTTAACATTTTTGTATTATCTTGTTTTGTGTTGTTGTCATTGCAAACATTTTTGTTTGAATTAATATTATTAATTTGGCGTGGAAGAGGTCTTATATAGCCTTAATACCATCAGAATAAATAAATTTATTATTTATTATTATTATTATTATTATTATTATTATTATTATTATTATTATTATTATTATTATTATTATTATTATTATTATTATACTGTGATAACGAATAGAGCGTTGACACATTGTCGACGGAGAGAACACTGAGAATGAGACTCTCTTGAAAATTGTCTGCAAGCAATAGATTAACAACATAATTTCTGAGACTTACATATAAGCTTATAATCGGTATCTATTAAGGGGTTAGTTACCGTAGTTGGAATTGGTGATAACGAGATTGTATTTGGCGACATGAGTCCGACAATTTAGTATGAGGTTATCTGACGTTCGTCATAAGCAGGGAACGGATTTATATGGACTAAAAATATATGAAATATGTAAATATATATGTAGTTATTTTTACCAAAATATGGAATTAAATATGGATTTTTACCAAAATATGGAATTAAATATGGACTTAAAATTATAAAAAAATGACTATGTACGTTAAATATTGGTACATTTTAATCAAACTAAACAAAAAATATAATGGACGTACCTTATCTTCCAATGTAGTTTCAACAAAACACAATTTTTATTGTCTGTTACCATAACAATAGGTTACAAACATTTCTTTCAAGTGCTGAAAAGTGAATCTTCTTCTATTGTCTCTGAGGATAGATTTATACTGACTAAAAGAGCGTTCGACGTCACAAGAAGTAACTGGTACACAATTCAATTTCACAATGTCTGCTGGGGATAAGTCCAAGTTAATCTTCACTGTTGATTCACCACTCATCACAGCAACAACCTTTTGTAGTTCTTCATATCCAGGGTTTTTTGAAAGTACAGTGTCCACCTTAGCTCTTACTGCATCTGCAACTTTACCTCTACCACGATTCAGTTGTTCCACAGTACTATTTATAATTTCAAAACTTTCAGATAGTGAAAGGTGCCTATTTTGGAGACTTTTGAGCGTTTTTATGATGCATGAAAATGTATGCTGAATGTGAGCTAAGTCATTCTTCACACTTATGTCACAGGTAACTGTTTTCGCAGTATCAATTGAGACTGCATCTTCAGAGTCCAATGCAAGGAGAACATTGTTAATAGAGTCTATATGTTCGGCATAATATTCAACTGCTTCTAGCCATGTACCCCATCTAGTTAAAATTGGCTTTGGTGGCAATGGAATTTCAGGGTACATTTCTTTCAACACGTTAACTCTACTGGGAGCTTTGAGAAATACTTTTTTCACTGATGAAATCAACAAATCTACTTTAGGGAAATTGTCTCTGACCACTTCTGCCACACGATGAAATGCATGCGCCACACAAGTAAAATGAGTCAATTTAGGATATACAACAGATAATGCTTGTCCAGCTTTGACCATATAAGGGGCAGCATCGCTAATAAAGAATAACACATTATCGTACATAATACCCTTTGGCCACAGGATACCCATAGCTTCGTTGAACAGTTTAACTATAGTTTTGTTATTGCACTTTTCTAGAACATCACAATGTAAAAGAATTCGTTCAGAATATTGTTCACTTAACAAACCGATAACTACATTACCAACAAGTCTACCTTCTTTGTCGGGAGTCTCATCAATGGAAACCCAAATTGAACTATCTTTAATTTCATCTCTTATCTTCTGTATTGTCTCATCGTAGATGGATGGAGCATACGTCTTCCTAAGTGTTGACTCATCCGGGATTGTATGTTGAGTATATTTTTCAAGGAATTCCCTGAAGACCTTATTCTTTAGTTTGTAGAGAGGAATATCAGCAGAGATGAGAGAACGGCACAGGTCGATGTTAAACTCAGATCTTACATTCGATGTTGTTGGTTGTGTTAAAAACAATTGTCTCTGCTTGGAATTTAGTTGTTTGTTGGCCTGATGTTTACTAGTTGTAATGTGTTGTTGCACCAGGAACTTTTGTGTAGATGATACTGCACACTGACACAAATTACAAAATAATATTTTATTGTCAGTTGATAAACCATCTTCTTTAAATTCTGAAATGTAACTTGTTAGTTTTGATTTTAAATTGACTGAATGACGTACTTTTGGCATATTTACCGTCTTTATAGTATGATTTACAAAACTGAACCTATGTGTACTCTGACTGGCATTTAACTGTTGAGCTGCACAACTGAAGTCTGTTAAAAATTTTAAATTAAATTAATACAGTTTTGTAACTTACTTTCCCATTGTTGATAGGACTGCTAATTTTCAAATAACTCTGATGTTAAAGGGATTACTGAACATGTGTTTAAATCTCTATTGTTGAAATGTATTTTTAAAAGTTAATGGAATTTTGTTTTGTTTTATTGTTAAACCTAATATAATATGGACTGTTTTATATGAAATATGGAAAATATATGGAAATTAACGAAAATATGTACTAAACTCTAAAATATGGAAAAATATGGAAAATAAAAGTAGGATTTTTCAACCCTACACATTGTGAAACATAAAGATAATGCAAAATATAAATTATATTAGCTTTATGAGTAAATATGTATTTACATATAAATCCTTTCCCTGGTCATAAGGTTAGGAAAGACTTTGAAAAAATCAACAGATGCATAGTTTTGCTATGCTACATATCTTTACATATAAATAGATGTGGGGTGCCATCACCTATCGACAGGTGCATAGCTTTACTATGATGCATATTTTCACGTTATTTGTGTTTGTGTGCGTCTGCGCTACTATATTTACACAAAAGAGGTTGTTGCCGAACAGCCCTCGGAATGTGTCGTCAGCCAGGGGAAGACGAGGAGAACAAGGGGAATACAAGAAAAAGGTGAGAAGATAAGAAGAAAATGGGGAATGCGAAGAGAATAAGAAGAATAGAAGTATAACAAGAGGAATACAAATAGAGAACAATAGAATAGAAGGATAACAACGGGAATGCAAGAAGAAATTCAATACAAGGAGACCAAGAGGAGTCCAACAATGAGAGCACTAAGAAACAAAACTGTGGGGAAAAAAACACAAATTACTTTTTATAAAGTAATGGCAGTCCCTATGTAGAATTATAAGTAAGAAAACTGGACAATTAACAGATCGAACAAGAGGAAAGTACTCGTAGAATCTGCAGACATGAGATTCCTTAGGTTAGTGGCTAGTTTTACTCGTCGTGATCATTAGAAAATTGCTAATATAAGAAAGAATTAATATCATTGTATAACTTAAATGAAATGATGGAAAAAAAAGAATAAAGATTGTTTGGAACACATCAACCTAATGACATAGATCATATTCCTCAAGATTTTATTGATTATTCGACTTCAAGGAACCAAAAGTATTGGCAGACCGAAAGAAAGATGGAAAGATGATCTCTTTTAAGGGCGTAACGGATCATGGGGAAGTAAATATTCTTTGGACAAGAAGAAGGAAAAGAAGAAGAAAAATTGAATCAGTATCTGTAACGCCTATTTAATTGCTGTTTTTGCTCCGTGTAGGCCTAGTTAGACGAACATATTACGTACCAGAAAATGATTTCTTTATATGAATGGGTAAAAAAGTCGTATATTAGTGAAAATATAGAAACTGGTTTTTCATCGACATAGGCCCTATTACTTTCTCCGCATACGTCAAGTTTTGAAAAAGTAAAACGTAACCATAACCCATACGTATTATCATTTACACTGTACAACGTCTACTTGGAGGATTTAGTAAAGAACCGTTTTCAGAACATGGCAGGCGTGACAGTAGGAGGAAGAAAAATAAACTGTGTAAGATTTGCTGATGATATGGCGTTGTTAGCAGAAGAGGAGATGATACTAAGGGATATGGTAGGCCCGAGCTAAATGACAACTGTGAGCAGTATGGGATGAAGATAAATGCAAGACTATGGTCATAGAAAGAAAAATAAAGAAGGTAAACTTGCGAATTCTAAATCAGGCAATAGAACAGTGCATAGCTTCAAATACTTGGGGTGCACTATAAGCAGTAACATGAGCTGCTGCCAGGAAGTCAAAAGGAGGATAACAATGGCAAAGGAGCATCTTCTGCGAACCTCTGGGAAGAGAACTAAGGAAGAGACTAGTTAAGTGCTTTGTATGGAGTGTGGCATTGTATGGGGGGGGAAACGACGAAGTGAAGAGAAGCGACTAGAAGCATTTGAAATGTGGATATGGAACGTGTGAAGTGGACGGAAAGAGTAAGAAATGAAACTATATTGGAAAAGAGTGAATGGAGAAAGAATGATGCTGAAACTGAAAAGAAAGAGAAAAAGGAATTGGATGGGTCACTGGCCGATAAGAAATTGCCTACTGAAGGATACACTGGAAGGAATGGTGAACTGGAGAAGAGTTTGGGGTAGAAGAAAATGTCAGATAATAGATTGAGAATGTTTCCTTGTAATTTCGTGCTGAATTTTCCACAGATATTGTTTATTGTTGTTTATTGTTAATAAAATAACATGGACAAAAATACAATCTTAGTTCTTCCCTGAAGGAGTAAAAAACTCATGCTCAGGGAGATATCTAAACACAAAGATAAGCACAAAGGTAATTTTTTGACACAAACTAGGTCAAGAAAAAAAATTACAGGAATAAATTAGATTTAAAAATACAATTTCAATTTTAACAATTTAAGTCATACAAATACATATACATATTAAATCAATATATATTCTTTAAAAATTAGATTCCTAACGCTATTTTTGAAATTTCTGACACTAAAATTTCCCAAATTTGGGTATTTATCAATTATTTTATTGTATAACCTTGGACCAAAGTAGGTACCATAGCTCAGAGCTGTGCTTGTGAAACACTTTGGTTCCTCTAGTCGTATAAATTCGGATCCTTTAGTTCCATACTTATGATGATACAATTTGAATTTATTACGATTTTTATGTATGAAGATTAATAAGGCAATATAATAAATCTGTTTAATTTCCAAAACATTAAAATCAGTAAACAAAACCTCAGATGAGTAATCAATTGGTATATTAAGGCATATTTTAATAATTCTTTTCTGAATAAGTATTAGTGGAGTGAGATTAGAAATACATGCATGTCCACCCTAAAATTCCATACTGTAGATGACATTAAGATATATGGATCACATGAGGAGATAAGAGGAAGACAAAAAATAGGAAATATTGGAGAAAACTGGGTTTGGAGTGAAAAACCTGGCCTGGGGAAGATCACTGAATGAATGAATGAATGAATAAATGAATGAATTAATGAATCCATACGTAGTTCAAGCAATCACAGTAACTGCCTACTTGATAAAATCTTTGTACAGTGGCATCCAGTAAGATGTCTCCACACCCTGCCATTACTGGGAACTGCAGATCTATGTGTGTGTCTTTGTTTCCTGACGCTGTAATTACACCGACCTGCGAGCCCGCGGGGTGGATGTGTCTACACAGCAGATGCGGAATCCGCACTGACGCGTGGTCTCTCTCCCCTAATCTGGACCATTTTACCCGCCAATTTCCGCACGCGGACGCGCGAGAAAATGCTTGCAGCAGCTTCCCTGCACCTCATTGATAGTCCAGACGCCGCCGTCTTAATTGTTTGGCTGGGATTCAAACCACGTGACCTATTCAATGGCTGAGGCCATCACCTGCTCTGTGCCAGGCCACCATCACGTGCGCTGCTGACACGAGGTCTGACATGTGCAAAAGTGTGAATGTTAACAATCTCTTTTTTGCATAATTGAATAAAATAAACGTCAATGGATGTGGCATGATTTGGACATGTACGACGGATGGCAGCATATCGGCTGCCTAGAGGGGCAATGAACTGGAGACTCGTAGTAAAAGAGAAAAGAGCACAAACATACTGGCGTGTTGGCATGTACAAAGACTTGCATTTACGAAATATTAGCATTTTACCTGATCATCATCGGTACCATTATAACTAAGATCATTATCACCTTCATTACAGGAGTAACAAAACTGCTGCCCATTGCTCTCCTTAGAGATGAACAAAACTAACTGCCGCTCTCGCTCGCTGTGTTCGCTGCATTATTTGTCTTTCGAGTCTCGTCATTCTCGCTGCGCTTCGAGTCTCGTTCATCATTCTCGAAATAGCATTTGGTCGGCTTGGAAAGATTTCGTAACTTTGAATAACATACATCATTGAAATAAATAACATAAATGTTTAAATGAGACAAAAAGAAAAACAGAACAATATCTTAGTTATCAAAATGTTCTATTTCTATTATATGATATTACCTATGGTTATATATATATATATATATATATATATATAAATAAAAGTAAATAAACAATTTTCAAATAAATTTGCATTTCTAAGAAACATAAAACATGACATTCATACATTTTTACTTGAGATTGCACACTTGATCTTAAACATATGGAAAGAAAATTTCTATCCTTTTAATAAGGGCCTAGTAATTAAATAAAGACTGGGGAACCGATTATTATACACTGAAAGGTAGAGATGTTTCAAATAGGCTACTTGATCGTTTGTACATATATAGCAGTTGCTAAAGTAGATAAAAGTTCAGTCAGGTATAAACAACTATGGCGATTGAATGTTGCTTCGAGACTTCGGGAGATGATCTATATCGAGTCTCGGAAGACTCGGTAGTCTTTACGTCAAGGACGCGACGTAATACAACATTATCGTGCGGGTTTTCGGCTTTGCGGGCACTGTTAGTCTCGCTTTCTCGATCGTTGTTCATCTCTAGCTCTCCTGCTTCTTCAAAACTAAGATTACTTAATATTTAAGTTTCCGGCAACGAATAGTTGGTAATTCCTGGCTTAATTAAGATTCCGAAGGAAAATTTAAATGCATTAATAATAATAATAATAATAATAATAATAATAATAATAATAATAATAATAACAATGGAAGGAGTGTTACAAATATGAAATAGGGGTAAAAATTTAATATGAAGCAGTGTGATATGCGACCTGAGACGTGTTGTATTCTAGCGGAGCCTTCCAAATTACTACGCACTCTCTTTCGCGAGGATGTGTTAGTTTGCAGTTAGAAGCTGAACTGTTGGAATGTTTATCATTATTGTGTTTTCGAGGAAAGTGACAAATTTGGCGGTTAGTTATTTTCTTGAATATACATTATTATTCTTCAATGTCAGAAATATTAATGATAGGCTATATATTCTTAAAGAGAAATAATCGACGTTTACAGCAATGTATGTTTAATTGTTTTCGTTTTTAAATTATGGTAGACTTTGAGATTCTGACTTACAACATCTGCGTGTCACAAATATGAAATACTAGTATTATAAGTACCGGTATTCCATCTTTATACCCTGGTTTTCTGTTTCGTTACTAGTGTTGGCACCTGTGGGAGAAGGAAAAACCTCACTTTCCAATAACTTAGAAAACAGTTGAATTAAAAGGCAATGCCATAAAATAAGTTCGAGAAAAGATGTGAGAGACGATTCACCTGGATTCAGTATTAGGATTGGGAAAACACCCACTGAAGATGCTGAATGCTTGTTATGTGCTTTTCTTAGTAGAAACCATTTTGAATTTGAAATTTTGTTAATATTGTAACTTATTAATAGTATTCCATATTTGTATCTCCATTTTTATGAAGGAAATATGTTAGATTTAGTGGAAATTATTTTTTCTAACATGTTACAACATCTTACGAACTTCTAAGCCCGGTGTAACATTCGCAGAGGTATTCAGCAATAAACAGGGCGATACTTTACGTTCAGTATTGAAAACATATAGGTTCCAAAAAAAAAATGGTATTCCATATTTATAACATAGGGGCTGGGTGCTTAAGTTACTATCATAGGCTATATTTAGTTACCTTCCAGTAGTATCTTTGTAGTAGTAGCAGCAGCAGCAGCAGTAGTAGTAGTAGTAGTAGTAGTAGTAGTAGTAGTAGTAGTAGTAGTAGTAGTAGTAGTAGTAGTAGTAGTAGTAGCAGCACAACTGTGGATCATTATTCGTGAATGGTATCAGCCACCCTGCAACACATTTGGAATGGTGTCATTGTGAATTCAATTACTTCACAGTATTTTGAAGAGAAAGTTAGAATTTATAAAACAGTTATATCACTGGTTGTTCTGTACGGTTGTGAAACTTGGACTCTCACTTTGAGAAAGGAACAGAGATTAAGGGTATATGAGAATAAGGTGCTTTGGAAAATATTTGGGGCTAAGAGGGATGAAGTTAGAGGAGAATGGAGAAAGTTACACAACGCAGAGCTGCACGCATTGTATACTTCACCTGACATAATTAGGAACATAAAATCCAGACGTTTGAGATGGGCAGGGCATGTAGCATGTATGGGCGAATCCAGAAATGCATATAGAATGTTAGTTGGGAGGCCGGAGGGAAAAAGACCTTTGGGGAGGCCGAGACGTAGATGGGAAGATAATATTAAAATGGATTTGAGGGAGGTGAGATATGATGGTAGAGACTGGATTAATCTTGCTCAGAATAGGGACCAATGACGGGCTTATGTGAGGGCGACAATGAACCTCCGGGTTCCTTAAAAGCCAGTAAGTAAGTATTTTGAAGAGACTGAAGAACAAGTAAATGGAAAGAAGAGGAGGAAAAGTTTTGAACAAGGGGAGGAAGAAAGAAAAAGCAGGAAGTGGATTAGGGAGAAAATCTGTTGGAAGAGAAGATAGAGATGAAGAAAAGGAGGACGATGATGAAGAGAATGAATGAGAAAATCGAGGAAGGAAAGAAAGAGCTGGAGAAAGAAAGGAGAACGCGGAAGGAAGACATTAGAAAGAGAAGTTGGTAAAGTAAACCATAAAGCAGAAGGAAGATTAAAAGAACGATAAGGTTGGAATGAACGAAGAAAAGATTGAGGAGGAGGACAGGGATAATTAAATCTGACACTGAATAAGGTAAACTGCAATGCCCGCCAATTTTAAAACAAATGGCGACGCAAGTTGCCTGCGACACTCCCTAGACTCGAGCCGGTGTATTGGACCCGATGGAATTCGATCTGTGCTGATCCGTGTCGATTAGCCGCATGGCAGCGACATTATCGGGAGTGTTTCTCCACATGATGGATTACAATGCTGCATTGGCACCGAGCTCCGTGCTCAGCTGCCAAATCTGCTGGGCGGGTATCGGAAACAGGAACCTCTGGGACCCTTTCACTTTATCTATTTCTCCAGCTCTTTACAAGCTCACCCGTTACGTAGAGCCCTTGGTTCTCTCTCTTATTTTAGCCTGACATTTCATGTTTCGACCTTCCTGATTTCGCATGGACGCCCACTACAGCCGGACCCGTATTCCTTCCTCCCTCCAGACCTGCCATGTTTGAAGAGATGTTAAAGATACCTGTAATTCGCACATCGTAAAAAGTAATGCGAAATCGTTAGTGTTAATCAGGGGTGAAAAACTCATGGACTCTTTCTCAAAAATGCCACAACAAATTTCATACAAAAACCGCAGATACTCGTACGTTATGACTTATGACTAGGGTACGGATTTTTAGGTCGTTAAAATGTAATTTTAGGTGCATAAAATAGGCTTAAAAGCGTAGGAAACAGTCTCTAAAGAATTGAAAATAACCTCTAACAAAAAATTATGTTTTCTTTAACACATATTCCAAATCATCACGAATTCACTTCTAGAATTTAATAATTTTAAATGCTTATTATACCGTTACCATCACTACTACTAAAAGTACAATAATTCCACACCTATTTACCTAGTTCCTCGCTTCACACTTTTAGCATCCCACCACAACCGTGATACACGTTCACAGCATAACCTTGTTCTATCAATTCCATTCCATCAAACATCTCTCTACTCTGCTTCCTTCACAATACACACAACCCGTTCCTGGAATTCCTTGTCACAGGAAATCAGGAGCAGTCGGAGTCTAAAATCTTTTAAGCACACTCTACTTAGAAATGTTTTTAATGAACAGAACTAGACTCTTGCGGAAGTTTCTAAATAGTCTTAAATGACCAAGTTATTTTTTTCTCCTCTCTCTCTCCCCCTCTCTCTCTCTCTTCTTCTTTTTTTGTTTTCTTTTTTTATTATCTTGATATATTACTTAATCATTTGTATTTGTATGCCATTTAGTACGACTTTGCTAATCAACATTTTATGTCCTGTAACCCACACGTATTCTCCTATTAGTATATTAACTGTATAATATATCTCAAGTGAATTAATCGTCGAATTTATCTCGAGCATTTTAGGTCTTATAAATTTTGTGTTTGTGTGTGTGTGTGTGTGTGTGTGTATGTGTGTGAGTGTGTATATTCCCCTTATGTTATGTAACTGATTTTGATTATGTGTAATTTTCTACTTTATTTTATATATTATGTAACCGATCTTGACTGTTTGTAATTTTATATTATGTAACTCATCTTGACTATTGTAATTTTCTACTATATTTTATGTAATTTCTAAGGTATTTTCTTTTGGTTATTTTGTAATCTAATTTTGTATTTCATGTATGTTATCGAAACCTGGTTGAGTGGAAGAGAAGGCCTCATGGCCTTAACTCTGCCAAGCAAAATAAAACTACTGCTGCTGCTGCTGCTGCTGCTGCTACTACTACTGCTACTGCTACTACTACTAGTCTACAAGAACAACAAATATCTAACTAGTTATACATAAACTAAATAATTAAATGTGAAAAATAAATTTTAGCATAAATTCAGTACACAAACAAGTCGAATATAATCAATTTTTACTAAGCCTTGTCCGTTAAATCCATTATTAGCATCACAAAAATTATTAAGACTTTTTCTAAATTTTCAACTAAAAAGCAATGCCGTCTGTCACTCAACACAAATTTGTATGCTGAAAATGAACGTTCCACATCCACTGAAGTAACAGGAGCGTATTTCAATTTTGGCACTAGTTGGACAGGAATGTTAACATTGTAAATCGTTTTCTTTCCTGCTAGGATATCTGAAGCACTACGCAGGTCCTTCAGTCTTACATTTCTCTGCAGAACTTGCTCCAGTTTATCCCGTACTTTATTTCCAACAGAACCAGGAACACATTTCGAATTTAAAATACTCGAAATAAGAATGGGTGTTTTGACCCTATTAGACATAAAACGCACTTAATAGGCTTTGTCGTCAAAATAGGTATTTTTAGGTGCTATTAAAATACCAATTTAGGCATAGTTTTATATGAAGTGTGTACTTGCAGGTTTTTATGAACTTATCTTTTAAAGATAAAAATAGGTTTTTACCTAAAATCCGAAGTCTACTTATGACCGTGGAGCACGCAAACGCTAAGGTACTCTGCTTTAACATTGTGAGGTAGCTACGACTGTGGCTCGGAGCCTTACTAATTTATGACTTTCAGAATACCCGGAAGTTCATTGCCGTCCTCACATAAGCCCGCCATCGGTCCCTATCCTGAGCAAAATTAATCCTGTCTCTACCATCATATCCCACCTCCCTCAAATCCATTTTAATATTATCCTTCCATCTACGTGTCGGTCTCCCCAAAAATCTTTTTCCCTCCGGGTTCCAACTAACACTCTACCTGTATGTGCATTTCTGGATTCGCCCATACTGCTACATGCCCTGTCCATTTCAAACGTCTGGATTTAATGTTCTTAATAATTATATTAGGTGAATAATACAATGCGGTGCAGTTCTGCGCTGAGTAATTATCTTCATTCCCTGTAACTTCATCCCTCTTAGCTCCAAATATTTTCCTGAGCACCTTATTCTCGAATAACCTTGACCTTTGTTCCTGTCTCAAAGTGAGAGTCCAAGTTTCACAACCATTCCTACGACATGAGAGTTTATTCCTTGTCGCTGTCATATTTTCGATTGTTTTAGGTTGAGTCTACCACCGTCTTGACCCCACGTCAAGTACTTGCCTAAGTTCAGATATGAAGTGTCAAAAGAATTGTTTAATATTAGGGGAAGGTACACAAAGATTCAATTCTGACATTGTGAACATCCTAAGTTGGATTGACAGGCATAGAAACTTTCTTCTCATTAAGGTTCCATAAATGAGGCAATGAGCAAAAATTTGGGATATTCGATCGTCGTTCACCTATGAACATGTTGGAGACTATGGCACTGATATTTCCGCGTATATTCTACTACTGTATACTAGTAGGCTTTTCCTTGATGAATTAAACTAAATGTACCCTGAAATTGGTTTGAAGAAGTGGTTCTGAACTGCATGCACTTGTCAATTTTTTATTTTTTATTTTATTGGGTTATTTTACGACGCTGTATCAACATCTAGGTTATTTAGCGTCTGAATGATATGAAGGTGATAATGCCGGTGAAATGAGTCCGGGGTCCAGCACCGAAAGTTACCCAGCATTTGCTCGTATTGGGTTGAGGGAAAACCCCGGTAAAAACAACCAGATAACTTGCCCCGACCGGGATTCGAACCCGGGCCACCTGGTTTCGCGGCCAGACGCGCTGGCCGTTACTCCACAGGTGTGGACTGCACTTGTCGATAATCCTATATATTAAAAATCAAAACTTCACACATTTCAAAGTTGACCTGGATGAAAAATTTTAGTCTCAACTTTTTGTATATCTTATCCTATCATATTCCATCCTACTCTACCCTATTCTATTTTACCCTCTAAAATAACCAACCAGTCCTACACTATCCTAGCCTATCCTGTCCTATATAATTTATCCTCTCCTATCCTACCCTACCCAATGCTAGCCTAGCCTAATCTACCTTATAATAATATCTTTATAGGTCATTAAATAATATAATTATAATAGACTTCGTTAAAAACAAACATTACAAATTTAAAGACAAGATCATTCATTTCCACTTTAAACAATTCGTTAACAGTATAAAAAGCCCTATCAATCAACCAACTTAAAAGAACTTTTCTAAAATGAGAAACAACACATTTGGCAAGTAAGACGTTAAAAAACTGTATTCTCATAGTTTCCAACCTTTCAGTGCTTTGGAAGTGCGACAATATTTAAAACACAAATCATCACATTACCTAGTGCTATAATGATGAATTCTTGATCCAATACAATATTTTTTAGTATGTTATCTTATAAAAATCAGAAAAACAAAGATATAAATTCCAGGAAAAGTTAATATTTTTAAGGAATAAATTGGCTTTTACAATGTTCAAAATGAAATTTTCTAGCCATGACACGTAAAGTTTTTTTCTGTGGTAAAGAAATCTTCGCGAATGGCTCCAGATGTGTATACCACAAAGTAAATGACAACGAAAATGACCAGAATATTCATTAAGTACATAATATAGTCTACATTAATATACATTCCTAATAACTTCAGGACTTCCCTATCCTATCCTATCCTATCCTATCCTATCCTATCCTATCCTATCCTATCCTATCCTATCCTATCCTATCCCATCCCATCCCATCCCATCCCATCCCATCCCATCCCATCCCATCCCATCCCATCCCATCCCATCCCATCCCATCCCACCCCATCCTATCCTATCCTATCCTATCCTATCCTATCCTATCCTATCCTATCCTATCAAGTAACCTAGTCTACCCTTTCTTAGCCTAACCTAGCCTAGACTAATCCACCTTATCTTAACCGTTGAAACTTTTTAATTAATCGATTTGTTGTGAATTACACACTTCAGCGCAACTAAGATGCCGTTTGTGAATAAAACTCTTGATGACAGAGTCATTCTGAACTAAATTTCGGATTCCACATCAGAAAGTAGAAAAACTTATAAAAAAGATACTGTACAGTACACATGAGACATGTTACGTGTTTACCAATAAAATTTGTGCAGCCCTGGTGTTAATAAACGAGACGCTCGGAGACGTACGCCGTAATTGTAGACTTTGTTCCAAACGGTTCGACTCGGGCCGGGTCGGGCGTTTTGAAATTTTCGTTAACATATGATCGCAGAATAATATTCTACTAGAGGGTGTGACTTACAGATTAAAGGCGTGAAGTAGTTATGTCTTTATTGGAGCAACGCATTTGCATTTTCTTATTACCCATCATGCCTGCCTCGCGTGCGTTTAACGTATGTCTTACATGCTGCACTCTTGTCCATGGGCGAACTTCGCATTTTTAACACTCCATGCGGCCGTACATTAGGTAATGAAATTGCTTCAGAACGCCAAGTAAGATGTCTTCATTTAAACAGACATATAGCTGAATAATTATGAATGCAATAAAGAAAACAGAGAAGATGAATTACAGTAGTCGATTCATCGTCTTAATATGTCTCAATATTATTACACAATATTTTAAAATGAAAATCTCGGTCCGGATTCAATTTCTGGGTTAAGTTTCTTCCGGGTTTTTCTCACAACTCATTAACAGCAAATGCTGGGTAATTTCGACAGTGGATCCTGGACTAATTTCGCTGGAATTATCACCTTCATACCATTGAGATGCAAGATAATCATAGTAGTAGTTGATAAACCACAAAAATAAAACCGAAGTCATGATTTTTCAAGGAAAATTACCCATCCGAAGCAAAGTTTGCATTAACAATTCAATACTGGAACAAGTTAACTCATTTTAATATTTAGTTTATTTCGGAATATGTATTATAAGTCTTTCTCGTGTTAAATTCTATCGTATCTGGATAACATGTTTCGGCCTGTTATGAGCCTTCTTCAGAACTGGTTGTTGCTGGTCTTGGCGTCTTTTGTTTTGTTTCCTGTGGGGGTGTGTTTGTGTAGTGTAATGTGGAGTCAAAGAGTGTGTGTGTTCTGAAATTGAGTTGTGTGTTGAGAATTTCATTTGGATGTGTTTTTGTGTGTCTGTATATTTCGTATTGTTCTAGTTTATACTTGAACTTGAAAATAGTACAGTGACTGTAGAAAATGGGTCACAGTTCTGCCATCTATCCGCAGTATGCGGAACTTGAATCACGCAAGTGAAGTGGGTAGGCAATAGACACACACATCTGATAATGAAAGTAGTGGTACTCTGCTTCTAACAATATTGCTACTGATACTGCTAAAGGTTGTTCTACACTTGCTGCTAGCAGTATTGTATTATATTGTATTGTATTTATTAACATTCCATGGTATTCAAACATTGCTTCACAGCTAGAATATGGAACAATAGTCAAAAAACGTAATACTATTATAAGGTCTTAATTTATAGTCACAGTCTAGATGAAATATATACAGGCGACGTTTACAATATAGTCTACTAGCACAACACAATGTTTTAGTATCAATTTCATGAAGCGTTATTGAATGTCATGAATTCGCCTACAGAATAGAAGGCGTGAGAAATTAGGTACTTCTTTAATTTGGCCCTAAATAATCTTATGTTTTGAGTTTCATTTTTTATATCGACAGGGAGGCTATTAAAATTTTTACTGCCATATAACGCACTCCTTTTAGATAGCACGATAGACTTGACGATGGAGTATGAAAGTCTTATTTTTGACGTGTATTTATGCTATGAACTGTTGAATTAGTTACAAAGTTTTCACGATTAGGGGAGACTGTTGTATCTTTAAACACTTTTCACATTTTATTTTTTTTTTAATTTTGGGAAATGATATTTTTTAAATTAAAAAATACTTTAAATAATTATTGAAGATTCCTTTACAACTTCGTGTATATATTTTCCTGTTCTACGCATCTATTAAGGATGGAAAAAATAAAATGTAATATGTTCAAAGGTACAACAGGTTCATGTACCTTAGAACATACCCTCTAGTAAGTTGGAACACATTTAATATAGGTGGGAATATAGTTGTAAGAACTGACAATCATATTTAAAACGTATTTGCAATCATAAACCAGAGCAGGCTGCTCTGATTGAGATTTTATTTCCTGGAGGAGCAATAACTGCTTCAACAGCTTTCTTCAAGGCATCCGGATCAATTGGGGGATCTCTTAATTTCAGATTTACTTCGTGGCATTATCTTAAAATAAAATAAAAACAAAAACCAATAGTATTATGTACCTTGGAACATGTTCCGTGGTACAAGATGTTCTGTGTTCAAAGGTACAAGAGGGTGCACTTTTAAATAAATATGACTCCCAAAACTAGAGATTCGAATAAATCATGGAAATTAAAATGTGTTATTACTCATCAGATGATACGGAACACATTGTAGGCCTACTTAATGGATGGTAGCAAATACAAACTGGTTTTATTTTAGATAACATACTGTATATCAATGAACGAAATGTTTACTTTTGGTACTAAAAAGATTCTTTCGTTCACAGAACTCACACTTTGCAATAGATCGAACCAAAACTACGACCAGAGCTACTTAGCGGCTTTCCCTACAATCTACTTCTAAGTAGTAGCAAAAAATAAAAAACAAAAAATGTTCAAAGGTACACTACAGTCTCCCCTACATACGAGGAAGATTATTAATGAAAAAAATACATAAAAATAATATACTGTCGTAGTGCTACAGTTGCTGCAAACATAGTGTTACAGCTGCTTCTAACAGTAGTGGATGCTAACAATAAGCAGGCCTACAATATTACTAAAACTGATAGGCCTACATATTTTTCAAAGTATTACTAGACCTAATATTAATATTGCTAATATCAACACTATACCTATTGATAACGCTAAGAATACTAATACTGCTACTATTATTAGCACAGAAGATTTTATCTATTTTTTTCTATTCATCTGCACAATTTTTCATTCAATATAAATCGTACAACAAAAAAACTTCAAATCCAACACCCTTTTCCTATTGTTAAAAAATTGCGTCCCGAATTGTCTGCCATCATTTGGATCGTTAATAAAATTTACAGCTCAGTCGATGACGTATTGTCACCTCGTTCTATTGTGGAGGTTGTCAATGTATAATGACTGCTTGCTGAGTGTCCATGGAGAAAACATTTTTCATCCTTCTACATTATGAGCGAACAATGGAGAGACAAAGGAAACTTAACCTTCGTCACCGTCATCACAAACGTGTGAAAAGTTCCTTGTTCGATCACTGCCGGTCATAATTCTTCAACACCCGTCACTCCGTCTGTTCTTGGCGCCTCTCGGGGCGAAGTCTTCCCTGCGTGGTTGAGAGACCCATATATTACATCCAATCAGAACAATGTATAAACATAGGTAGCTTTTTCGCTCACGGGATACACACAGCCCATCAATGAAGTCTATGAAATTATAAGGGCACGCAAAGGTGTGTGCATTTGAAACACAAAATGTCCTACAAATTCAGCAAGACATTCAGGATTTCGTCTCTTTTCTTTCCTGTTCTTTTACCTGTTTTCATTTCCTTCCTGTCTTCTTTTCCTCCTCCTCTCTATTGTTCTCCTTCTGTTTCTTATACCTCCTTTTTCCTCCCATTCTCCTCTTCACTGCATTACCCGTCCTCCTTATCTTAATATTGTTTGAATTCTAGATGCCTGTTTTTCTTTTCTTCCCTCCCTTGTTCTTCCCTTTATCACTGTTCTCCTACATTCTGTATCTCTTTCCCATCTTTTCCCTCCCACTATTTCTCCTCCATGTTTCTCTGTCCCCTTCCCAGTTTCCTATTTCTTCTTATACGCTTCACGCTCAAAGTCCTCTTCTCCTCTGTTTCTCTTTTTATCTTACCTGTTAATCTTACTTTTACCATATTCGTTTATTTTATTCTTGTTTCTTTTCTTCTCTTTATATTTCTTATGTATTCTTTTCTTTTTCCTCTTCTAGTACTCCTTCTTTGTTATTATTATTATTATTATTATTATTATTATTATTATTATTATTATTATTATTATTCGGTTGAGAAGCTTTTATCATCCAGTCTGCTGTCAAAAAATCTGAAAGTTAGAATTTATAAAACAGTTATATTACCGGTTGTTCTTTATGGTTGTGAAACTAGGACTCTCACTCTGAGAGAGGAACATAGGTTAAGGGTGTTTGAAAGTAAGGTTCTTAGGAAAATATTTAGGGCTAAACGGGATGAAGTTACAGGAGATTGGAGAAAGTCACACAACACAGAACTGCACGCATTGTATTCTTCACCTGACATAATAAGGAACATTAAATCCAGACGTTTGAGAATGGGCAGGGCATGTAGCACGTATGGGCGAATCCAGAAATGCATACAGAGTGTTAGTTGGGAGGCGAAAGGGAAAAAGACCTTTAGGGAGGCCGAGACGTAGATGGGAAGATAATATTAAAATGAATTTGAGGGAGGTGGGATATGAAGGTAGAGACTGGATTAATCTAGCTCAGGATAGGGACCAATGGCGGGCTTATGTGAGGGCGGCAATGAACCTCCAGGTTTCTTAAAAGCCTGTAAGTATTATTATTATTATTTCTTTATTGTTCTCTTTGTTATTATTATCCTTCTTTCTATACATTTTACCACCATGTCGTCTCTATTTTATTACCCATTCCAATCATCGGGCTTTTCCTCCTACTTGCCTTTCAAAACAAAATTTGTTTAACACTATAGAGTTATAAAAAAACACATTTCTCCTAACATTTCAGAAAACCAAACCCAGGGATAAGAAAGCCCAAAAGGGGGATTGATTTAAAATTCTGAAACTGAAGTGAAAGAGATTTTGATACGTTCAAATTAATTCAACTCCCACATAGGCCTTCCAATTAGGAAACTAGATAGCATTTCAGCATGCCATTCATTGCGACTTTCATTCGTTTACTAATAGTAATTCATTTATTTACACAACCAATAAAATATGGATTCAACGTACAAATCAGTGAAATATTCATTCCATGAATCAATCTGAAATATATTTTGATATTCACTCACAAACATTCAATCTATCAGCTATTCAATCAAGCATTCATGTTATCATTCATTCATTGAAACATTCACTCTGTTATTCATTCATATACTAGAAAATTCATTATCTCATTCGTTAATTCACCCATTTATTCAAATAAATATTCATTCTGTCTTTCATTCGTGCACGTATTCATTTAAACATACTTTCTCTAGTATGTAATTCACTAACTTACTTGTTTATTCAAGTTTTAATTCATTCATATATTGATTCATTGATACGTTTATGCAGGTATTCATTTGCATCTTTGTTAATTTGTTGAAGACAGGCATTAATTTATTTACGATAATTCATCAATATATTCACGATCATTTATTAGTTTATTCAAGAAAATTTGTTATCGAATTCCAGATAATTTAAATATTTTTGACAACTGTTTATTATGCTTTCAATCGTACAGGACTGTAACTTCATTCTAACACTTCCACTGACTCATTCATTTGTCAATAAAATTTTCGTCTTAATTTATTCAATAAATATTAATTCATTAACTCATTCGTCCCTTCATTCATTCATTCATTAATTTATCCATTCATTCATTTGTCCATTCATTCGTTCACTGATTTATCCATTCATTCGTTCAGTCATTTATCCATTAAATAATTTGTTCATTCATTTATTCATTCGTTCGTCTATTTATTTATCCTTTCATTCTTTCATTAATTTATGCTTTTATTCATTAGTTCATTCATTTTTCCATTCGCTTATTAGTTCATCCATTTCATTCATTTATTTATTCATTCATTCATTAAAACTGATCCTTTTTTATCCATTTCTTCGTCCATTAATTAATTAATTTTTATATTCATTTAGTAATTTATCAATTCCCGTGGCGTCGCGGTCTAAGGCATCCCGCCTAGGACTCGCGTTACGGAATGCGCGCTGGTTCGAGTCCTCAAGGGGGAAGAAATTTTCTCATGAAATTTCGGCCAGTGTATGGGAACGGTGCCCACCCAGCATCGTGATGCACTTGGGGAGCTACAATAGGTAGCGAAATCCTGTTGCGAATACCAGCTATAACGGCTGGGGGGATCATCGTGGTAACCACACGATACCTCCATTCTGGTTGGATGATCGTCCACCTCTGGTTCGGCATGTGGGCGTGAGGCCAGCAGCCGGCTGGTCGGTCTAGGTCCTTCACGGGCTGTAGCGCCAATGATTATTAATTTATCGATTCATATTGAAGTCTGTACAAAATCTATGTTAACTCCTAGTTTTTGCTCTACTGGACTGTTTATTTCGGATAAGTTTAGTCTGCATCATACCATATATTCTTTCGCACACTCATTCGTTCGATCATGCAATCATTTGTTCACTATTTCATTAATGTTTTAATACAGTTATCGCTAGTATTCACACATTCAGTCACACATTTATTCGCTCGTAAGTTTTATTTATTTGTCTCGTTACCGAATCATCTATTTGTGTTCATACGTTTCATTTATTAAATCAACTACTCATTTCTTCGAAAAATAGTAACCATCTTTATTAGTGCTATTATATGCGTTTCTATTGTTAATTAACTTTGTTACAGCTCATTTCAAATATAGGGCTCAAAATGACTAATTTTACTTCAAAATATTACGATAAGAAATCATACCAAGCTTCAACAAAATAAACCTACTGGAAATTAATTTGTTTGGAACAGACAGTAGACGTACAGACACGAGGAAACAAAAGTAAGTATGAAGTGTAACCAGGAACACTCTAGTACACACAAAAGCTGTCCAGCGTAAGTTACGAACTTGGGTACAACATGTGCAATTCGTGTGATCTTACAACCTGATTATGTATAAAATATCCCTGGTAACAATGATTTCTATATATGTGTACGCCCTGCTCTTTCTTAACAAGTGCCAAAGGGTAGGCTTGAGTCATTTTATCAGGCTCTTTTCAGAAGAATAAGCAGTAGCTATTTCTTTAAATACTGAGGTCCAGATATCACGACAACCATAATTAATGTCCAGTAAAGAAATCAGCTTTTATACTTCTAGTTTAAAACCTTATACAGTGCGTTGCAAAATGTTATTTTCACTATAATACGGGTAGATACATAAAGTGATTAATTGTTAAGCTTAAACTAACATAAAAATACTTCTAGTGATAAGTGGAGTGTTTTTACGGACTTGGAATGGGGGTGGCACTATGGCCCAGCACTGTGACCTGTTACGATCTATTGCGCTAACCCTCAAACTAGCGCATTCCCAAACTCACACCGGCTGACTACACTAAGGTTCGCTGCGTACCGAGGTTTCGCAATCTACCTCCGTCCGTCGCCAGCTTTGGAATGATGATACAATGGAGAAATGGTGACGGAATGATGTAAATGCCTAATATGGGGAAAACGGGAGAACCCCGAGAAGAACCCCAACTGCGACCTTCTCCGCTCAGGTGTCACTATGGATTTTTCAATGAAAAACATACTTACTTGCGTTTATATATCGTCAAATTTAACAAAATGAAGCCTACCGGTATAGCTAAGACTGTAAGCATGTTGAGTGCTGATCTGGAGCTGCGCTAGTGCATGGGTTCGATTGGCGCTTGAACTGATTACTGTTTCGTCTGACGGGCAAAGTAAACATTGCCAGCGGAGGAAGGGAGAAAGATAATTGCTACTCAACCAATAGCAGAGGTCAATCCCAAGCTTATCTTCAAATTGGGCGCTCAAAAGTATTTTACCTCCGTCCAACTTCAAGATAAGTCTGAAATGTGACATCTGTCATTGGTTGAGTAGCAATTAACCTTCTCCATTTCTCTGCCGGAAATATTTATTTTGCGTGTCAGACATTTTGGAACGGAGTATAGTAGGTTTTTTTCCCTATGTTTTCTCCAACCGTAGGTCGAAAATCAGGTAATCTATGACGAATCCTCGGCCTCAACTCGTCAAATAATACCATCTCGCTATCACAGACGCTAAAAATAGCCTAGTAGTTGATGCAGCGTTGTTAAGTA
Organism: Periplaneta americana; assembly: GCF_040183065.1. Lineage (NCBI taxonomy): Eukaryota > Metazoa > Arthropoda > Insecta > Blattodea > Blattidae > Periplaneta > Periplaneta americana. The sequence continues at coordinate 120,995,920 of NC_091125.1, read as the reverse complement.
ACCTATTAAGAATAAAAAGTAATATTTATATGAAGTCCATGCCATCTTGTAGAGATTAAAGAGTGGACTTAAAATAATCTATAGTGTCATAAATTTGTCCTACAAAAAGGAAGAAAAAACTCTTCCAAGAGTGTTAGTCCCAGGTTTCATTATCACCCTATTGTTCATCTCGTTTATGATAAGATAGCGTATTCGAACGGATAACGTTGAAGTCTAGTTTACTAAATTTTCCGGAACTGCTAGGAGGTCTACTCAGCCTCATGTCAAATTGAATACCTGGTCTTTCCCGGAATAAAAAAAAAGGCGGCCGGAGCGTGGTACATTGTTCTAATACCGAGTTCATTAAAGCATGGAGCCCTATCTTCATGCACCATACGCTTCATCGCATCCTTTTTAACTAAAGCATTAAGATACATGAGAAATTCTTAAATCAGCTTTATGAGCATAATCATTGTTGGCATTATGAAGAATATTTCATTTAATGCCAATCTTGTGACATAGACAAATAATATTAATATTCCTCCTAGAAGGAAGTGTAGAGCTCTACGTCTTTAAGTATTTATTACATTCAAATCGAAGACGTATAGCTGCAAGTGCGATCAATGTGTCTCAAGAGCAAACTTTTATTATCAGGTCCAAAAAAAAATTTAGAAATTTAATCTGAACTATTAAAAGTTATTATTACAAAACATTCAAATTTTCTTAATAAACGCCTTCCAGACTATAAACTAGACGTTTAGGTTTTAAAAAGTGTTTGATACCAGCGCAAGATAGTTAGTGCTCATATCAGCGCTGAAAATTTGAGATTAGGGAGAGAGAAATAGAAGGGGAAAAAAGAAATAGAGGGAGAAAAATTAAAAAATAGAAAAGGATAACCAAGAAATGAAAGAATTAGAACGAAAGTATAAACAACAATAGCAGTGCACTACTCACTACAATGGAGTCAGAGTGTTTATGAACATAGAACTACAATGCGAACGAGAAGTCTCTCCGCAATGCTTCTGTAGCCACGGTGAAGCCGAGAATCTACTAGACAGAGAATTCAAGTGGCAGCACTGGTCGCTAAACATATGATGGACTGGGGATGGGAGGTTGTCAAATCACAATTTAATGGGGAAGTGCCAACTTTCTACAGGATTACGTGCCAACTTTCTACAGGATTACTAGAACTAATGGAGCTGCGGAGGGACTTTTCGATCGCACTGTGTAAGTAGTACGTTAGCCTTTGCTAAGAAATGATTCTGGGCGAAATTGGCGAAAGAAATGTTCTGAATTTGTTTCGTTTATTAAGCGAATGAATGAATGAATGAATGAATGAATGAATGAATGAATGAATGAATGAATGAATGAATGAATGAATGAATGAATGAATGAATGAATGAATGAATGAGGAAGTGACAAATAAATAGAGTGGAAGTTATAAATGAAGAAGCAAGATAGAAAAAAACAGAAAATGGAAGACAGGAAAGAAGAAAACATACAAAGAGAAAACGGGAGGAAGAAAATATTAAATAATGACACACGAAGAAGAAGAAATACAGAAGAAAAAAAAGAAACAGGGAGAAAAGTGAAAAGTGGGGAAAAAGGAGCAAAGAAAGAAAAAAGTGGAGAAACGACAGAAAAACAAAACTGAAGACAGATAGCAAGAAATAATTAAACAGAAAGAAAGAATGAACAAAAGAAAGGAGAAGCAAAGAAAAATAGAAAGGAATGAAGAGAAAGAAAGAAAGGAAATAGAAGAAATACTTAAAGAAAAACAGAAAGTAAGAATGGCAGATAGAAATAAGGAAAGAAGAAGAAATTAAGAAAGATAGTGAAAAGGAAAAAAGAAAAAAGGTGAAAAAGATAGAGAAATAATGACGAAAACAGACAAAAAGAAAGAGAAAGGGAAATGTAATAACGAAGAAGAAAGATGGAAAGAAAGAAAATATAAATAAAGAGGATGGAATAAAAAAGAAAGACAGAAAGAAAATAAGTTAATATACAAAGGCAGAAATGAAGAGATGGAATAAAGAAAAAAATTAAGGGATTATAAACTCAAATGCTGTTGAGGGTATCTGTGAGGAAAGAGAAAACATTTTTGTAACGTGCTGTATAATAAATCCTGTGCTAATATTGTATTGTATAATAGGTTATGTCAGATTACATGGCTCTTTGTTTCGCTAAGTTTCTGTGCCTGCTACTGAAACCATTGATACAAAAGTCATGTTTTCAGTATCTCACATATGTATTTCCTAATCTCGTATTGTTTCCATTAGTTGCGAATTATTTTGATGTACTTTTTATTTTTAAATCGATAGGATTATGAGTAGCTTGAACAGGTTAGGTAACCATGCACGAGTTAACAGACCACGCCCGCCCTGCATATTATTATATTATGTCTAGTTGTGTTAATCACAGCTGATTGAGCACAACATAACACAACTGTTGTGTCTTTCACTCTAAAAGCTAACGATAGATTCGATTGTAACGCTTATTAGAGCAGTATTAGTCTAATGCAAGGGGTCAGATAATTTCTTCGGCTTGTAGGCGTGTTTCGTGATTAATCTGCAGACCTCTGTGTACCAGTTATTGCTTAATAACCCTGACTTGGTTCGCTTCCTGCGTAACTGTTTGCTTTTTGGTTGTAATTAAATACAAAGTTAATACAATACGTAGAAGAATACGCCTTCAAGGCTTTGTTCAAAATTTATCACCTTGTAATTGAGGTACGGTACAGCAAAAAAATGTAAGCATGTGTTTAGATACGGATATACAAGTTTGCTTAACTACAAGTACAATATTAATGTAACTACTTATATGCGTACGGGTAGTTCTTTTATTTCTTGCCAGATATAAAACGTACCGAACCCTTTAACAGAAGGTCATCGCAGTACGTGAAAATATTTATAGCCTTCTACATAGCAAAATTCGACTCCACCGCGCCTACCAAATAAGCAGTCCGTGGTTCAATTTCCATCGTGGGCACACTTCATAGAACCACAGTCTAGTATATACAGTCACGAAGCTTGAGTTGTGAGGGTGCTTGGAACAATAGACTGTGCAGGTACTATTTCGCATTGTCTGTAATGAGGCGATATTAGCGATCCTAGTGGTTAGCAACTATCTATAGATGCATATTTACTACGTATTGAGTTTCGTGACTGTATATACTAGACCAGGGCTGGGCACATTACGTGATTCTGAGAAATGAGCGCTGTGTGCTTTAAAGAGAGGGTCTTGCGAGCGCTGCGACGTATGCATACTGTACGTCATTCAGTGTCGGTGCAGTGGTGACTCTGCAGTATGATGGCGAACTTTGAAGACGGAGCTTCCGCTCATACACTAACGCAGCCCGCTGCTCCCAATGCTTTTAAGTATCATGGGAGGAGGAGTTCTTTTTCGTAGAGAGCAGTGGATTAGCGAAGTGTTTAATTTGCCATAAAACACTCCAACTGATTAAGAAGATCAATATTCAACGGCATTATTCTTTACACCATGCTACTGAAATGACAAATATGTTGGTAACGAACGCCATAAATTAATACAACTTAAAGAAAATGTTTCTCAGGTACATTAGATTAGAGTATCTATTTGATATTTTTATTGCATTATAATTTATTATACATTTAGTAATATATAATTTTAAATTACACAAGTATTATGATATATCATAGTATAATATATTACAGTTCATGATATATATCATATCATATCATATCATATCATATCATATCATATCATATCATATCATATCATATCATATCATATCATGTCATGTTACATGATATGATATATATATATATATATATATATATATATATATATATATATCATGTCATATATTATGTATTAACAGGATGACAATAATACACTTAGTGAATCGGCTATGAGAATTAGCTACAAAATTTGCCACGAAATTACAAAGAAATTGAAAACATTCAACGAAGGTGAATTCATCAAGCGATGTTTAATTACATTGGCAGAAGAACTCTGTCCACAGCAAGTAGGGGAAGTGGAAGCCATATGCCTGTCTCGTAGAACCGTGGTGAGGAGATTGCAGTATGTGCGTATGGGTTATGTAAATAAGCCTAATGATTTGTGTGTATGCATAGAGCGAAGTTTATTTCATTAAATTAATAAGAGTCTTATAAATTCTGTAATGTACAATGGATTGAGACTATGTTTTATTTAACGACGCTCGCAACTGCAGAGGTTATATCAGCGTCGCCGGATGTGTCGGAATTTTGTCCCGCAGGAGTTCTTTTACATGCCAGTAAATCTACTGACATGAGCCTGTCGCATATAAGCACCCTTAAATGCCATCGACCTGCCCGGGATCGAACCCGCAACTCGCCAACCAGGTCGACACAATGGATTGATGTAATATCCTTATAAGCTAGCCTATTATGTACTAACAGACTGAATGACTAGAACAACCGTGGCTCTTGTTATATTAATGCAGGGAAGGTAGCTGTAATGTGAATCCGCCACTGCGTGAGCGTTCTGCTCTGGCTTGCCTTGCGGAGTGAGAGCAGCTCTGGACGGCTATATGGAGCCGCTCTAATGCCCGGCCCTGTACTAGACTGTGATAGAACTGGATGTTTGATCCTTGTGGTGTGATTTCTCCGCAATGAGCCTCCATCGTGCTAGTCAAACGCTCAGGAAATATGTTGTGTTGGTTGAAATATATACTCTTTCCCATAACGCATTAGCTACACAGTTGGATTTTTTTAGCGTGGCCTTTGTCAACAAGTTTACTCAATCACTCACTCGCTTATTTATTTACTTATTGCTTACATACTTACTTTACTTACTTAGTTACTGACTTCGTTTCTTATTTACTTATTTATTTATTTTTACTTATTTATTTATTTATTTGAAGAAAAAACAATAAAGTTTTATAAAACAATGGCATTGCCAGTTCTGCTATATAGCCTATAAACGTGGAAAATATTTTGACCTCTGGCTGGATACAGACTTTCATACCATAAATACAACGTAGAAATTATAAATGAAAATATTTTGACCTCTGGCTGGATACAGACTTTCATACCATAAATACAACGTAGAAATTATAAAGCAATTACAAATAGAAAATCTTACAGAAATAATAAATATGCATAGACATTGATGATTCAAGCATATGATGAGAAAGGGTAATAGAATACCACTAGAAGTGTAAACTACTGTACTCCAACCACGAGAAAGTCTTTCGGGACTGAGACGAAGCGGGGTAATGCTGTGAATGAATGTTGATGTCATAAGATGTCATAAGGTCACACACGTGGGTACTCGTATCTGTATTGGCTAGTTCTCACAGCACAAACAATAACATTGACACACAAATATTTATACTACCTTAGTTACAAAATTAGATCACTGTTAATCTCCTGGTCTTTTAATCTCTCCATACATGAAATAACATATGCCGGAGAGAGCATAGTTTTTAAACTGACGTTATAACGATAATATTATCTATCTACTTCGCTCCAATAGATGACGCAATAGTAAGCACATTCCTTTCACGGTTGATCTCCTGGTTGGAGAACAGTAGGCCTATTGACCACAATAGCAGTTCTATTGGAAGACTTATTGTATTTAGTGTTGACCATGTTTATAGTAACCTATTGTATGCTGACGACAAGACTGTGAATGATGATGATGATAATAAAATAATAATAATAATAATAATAATAATAATAATAATAATAAATATTATGATAATGATAATAATAATAATAATAATAATAATAACAATAATAATAATAATAATAAGATAATTAGCTCTTAGATAACATGTAGGTCTTCTCCTATTATAAGTCATATAACGACAGTTTTAGTATTAAAATTTTATCAGTTACTTAAAATCCATTGATAATGTTTGTGTGGTGTGTTTTTTTCTCCTTAGAGAATAGAGAATGTGGTATATATTCTAGATATATTTAGAAAAAGGGTTGTCTTTAGATAGCTAATTGAATGTGTTACGTTTAAAAAAAAGTATATTGGACTAGTTATTAGAGTAATGTAAGACTTAGCATAGGTGAATAAAATTGTAAAGTAGGCAGACCTGGAGTGATATAGAAATTGCAATAGGTCTGTCTTACATATGTGATGGATGAATAAATAAGTTATATCAAATAAAAAAATCATTCATAATATTGTTAATATCCATTTTCAGAAATTAATAATAATAATAATAATAATAATAATAATAATAATAATAATAATAATAATAATAATAATGTTTTATTTTCGCTGGCAGAGTTAAGGCCATAAGGCCTTCACTTCCACTCAACCAGCCTTAATCAATACAATACATATTTAAATTACAAATATTTACACTACACTTAAAAGGTTCTCCAGCTATATTCTTCAGTTAAGTTTTAAAGTTTTAAAGACTAGTAGACTACATATTTATTTAAATTTAGATAAACTTATAAGGTAAAGTAGTAACTTAATTTATGAGCTAATTTAATTCAATGAATTATAATTAATTTAAGATTCGAGTTAGCTAGTAAAATGATGAAAATTCATTTAATATAAGCTTACTAGGACTATGTTACAGGGAGAAAAGAATATATGTATATAAATCTAAAATATATTTCTATAATGAGAATATTAATGTAATTGCCATCAGAGGTTTTGTAAATCTATTTAGAGAAATTAATGATAATAATAAGAATGGACAGATGTTAGTTTCATTATAGGTAACAAATATTAATCAGCAATTAATCTGTTAAGTAAGAATTTATGTAATTTTGACCTAAATGGAGTTGTTGTCCAACAACCCCTTACATCACTCGGAAGCGAGTTCCAATTTCTAGCACCTGAAACTGTATAAGATGAAGAATATAAAGATGTCTTGTGGTAGGGTATAATGAGTAAATTGTTATGAAGAGATCTTGTACTTAGCTGATGATATGCAGATAAATTTTGAAAACGAGAAGCCAAATAGTTTGGGGTAGCGGTGCGCAGAATTTGAAATAAGTGAACAAGAGAATGCAGGGCTCGTCGATCGCTTAGCCTTAGCCAAGACAGAGTTTGGAAAGACGGGGAAACATGATCATACTTACGAATATTACAAATATAACGGACGCACGCATTATGCACACGTTGTAGCCTGCTGCTCAAATTTGCATTTAGGTTACTTAATATAATATCGCAGTAGTCAAAGTGTGGCATCACGAGTGTTTGTACAAGGATTAATTTTAATTTATCGGGAAGAAAGTGCTTCAGTCGCTTTAATGAGTGAATAATAGAAAATATTTTTTTGGAAGTGTGATACACTTGTTCATTCCATTCCAGGTGTCAATCCAAATAAATACCAAGGTTCTTCACAGTCGAGCTGTATGGAATAGTAGTATTATTTACAATTATCGGTGGCAAATTTTGTTTGTCACACTTTGATCTTTGATGTTCTATTAAGATTGCCTGCGACTATGAATCATAAAATGTTTTCTATTCATTTAAAAATCGTTAGATCATCAGCACCAAGTAAATACTTTGAATGATGAATTACTTTAGGAAAAGCGTTAATATAAATAAGACGAGTCAAAGATTTGAAATACTGATGAGGAAATTAGGGGTGTATGGGTTAGTTTTACTGCAACGCTCAATGAGTGTACTTCTCCCCTTAAGAACAGAAGGAGAGGATGAAAAGAAATAGTAAAAAAGTAAAAATTACGTTAAGGAAATAATAAGATAGAGAAATGGAAGAAAGTCGGAAATAAATAAATATGGAGGGAAGTAAATCAAAATGTGGTGTGAAAAAAGAAAGAAAGGAAGGAAAAAGAAGTGCATTCAAGCTAAAATGTATAAAAGCAGATAAGAAAAAGGAAACACGAAGTAAATTTAAAACAAAAAAATATATAGGCTAAATAATTGATTAAATGGCGATCTTACCCGTGTTAATTATGTACGCATGTGCGGCTTACATCTGTTTCGGTGCTACTTGACACCATCCTCAGAGCCTTCTGTGTCTCGGCGTCATCTCAACTTCGCTGCCTGTTGTGCGGGTGCGTTCGTGTGATGAAGAGTTGTGTCAAATAGTGTGTGTGTTCTGAAATTGATCTGTGTGTTGAGTATTTGGTTAGGGTGTGTTTTAGTGTGTCTGTATATTTCATATTGTTCTAGTGTGTTGAGTTTTTGGGTTTTGGGTTGTATGTGTAGGATTTCCATGTCCGTATTTATGTTATTATATGTGTGGTTAGCATTAGTTATGTGTTCGGCATATGTAAGATCGCCATTTAATCAATTATTTATATTCAAGTGTTAAAAGTAGTGTAAGACAGATTCAACATGGATGAAAAAAAATATATATGAAAGTATTACGGCTCCCCCCTACTACCAATAATTAATGCATAACACAATGTCAATACGGCGGTTGCTGTCGTCTGCGATAAAATGAACTTTTCTGTTGATTTTCGAGTTCGTCATTTTTCTCCGGTTATTATATGCTTATTTAAGTTGTGTTAACTCTCGCTAGTGGTTTTATATTTTATTTTATGCTCGACCATGCCGAAATGTAGTAATTACACACCTGGTAGTAGCCCTTTAATGCACCTCATTAAAGTACACCTATTCATTATAATTCAGTTGTTCAGCCAATGAGAAATCACCATTGTAGCATTATAAAAGCGCAAGTATCGATTATTCTCGGATATGCATCGAAAGACAACTAGCGAAACGTCACGGAGCCTGGAAATCCAATGCTGTCGCAGAAGGTTATGTTCTGTTACTATAATAATTAGCGTTAATTGTAAATAATATTCAAATAAATTCAATTTGTCATCTCGTTTTCAATTCTAAATCAATTTCCAGGTTATATCAAGATTAATGTTCATGTTATTCTCTAGATTATATCAAGGTCAATGACATTCGTTCCTCTGAAAAAAAATTAATACTTTCGCGTCTGCGCACATCTCACAATTTAGAAGGTCAGTTCCGCTCCTCACTTAGATAACCATAACATGAATACTTGTGAATAATTTCAAGTTAGAAATATGGTCGAGCATAAAAAGTCGTATGAAACTTGCCTATAATGGTAATTAAGACGCTCGTATGAAAATTATGAAATTTGCTTGCGCTCGTTTCATAAACAAACATACTCGCGTCTTAATTACTACCATTATAGGCTCGTTGCATAATGTACTATTATCCGTCTTAGTATTTATTTTATTATTGTAAATATTTTTGTTTTATCACTATTATTATTATTATTATTATTATTATTAATGAATTATTTTGTACTACTATCTTTGTATCATCTCAGTCATGATTATTATTATTATTATTATTATTATTATTATTATTATTATTATTATTTCTATCATCAGCATTATTATTTGATCTCTGTAAAATTTATGTAGACTACAGGACTGTACTCGAGCAAGAGCATATGCTCATTTCGGGTATCTATTCATATGTATTCATTTCAAATGTAAATTGTAAATAAATTTTAATTTGAATTTGAATTTGAATAAAAAAGAAAGCAGAAAATAAAGAAATGGAGTTAAAAACAAACAAGGAGGAAGGAAGGAAGAAATAATGAAAGACGCCTAGTATAAATATCTAACCAAGAACAGCATAATTCGCAACAATTTTGGAGTCTGGTTCCGGACTAGCATTGTGCTGCCAATTAGAAATGAGCGTCGCGTATTAAGAAAGCCAGCCGTAGTAGATGTGCGCCGGCCGCTCTGTAATGGCCGAGCGGCAGTTAAGCAGCTTGTCCTACATGAATAGGCTGCATACAAGATAGGAACCGGTCGGTCATTATAAATTGTCGGGAACACTGAGGTGGCCGGCATAAATAATACCGCTATTTGTTTTGCTCCTATTCCCGAGCTCCGTGCGGCGTTTTTACAGCGTTTCACACCAGTTGTCATATCCTCTGACCGCGATGTCTTCTAAAAGCGTCCGAACTTATCTTCTGCCCCGCTTGTTTTCATGAAGACCTGTCAAGAATATTATTACAGTCTACTATATACAGTCGCGAAGCTTAGGTGTTTTTTTGCAAATCTCGTGATAAAGCGCTCCAAGCGGTTAGCAACTAGAAACAATAGACTGTCCATGGTCGACTTTTGACTGTGTCGTATTTCTATCGAGTGCTAGCTCGTTGCATATTTCACATTGATGCTTGTGAAATGTTCGTTATTGGTTACAATGAAAATGTTAATGGCTAAAATATAATAATTGGAATAATAATATGGGACAAGGAGGAGACGTTTGTAGTGCTATCAATTGTAGCAACAGTAAGAGAAAGAGGCCAGAGTTATCCTTTTTCCGATTTCCGAAAGATTCAGAAAGGTTCCTGGGTTTCCACAAGAATACTGTGCAGAAACAAAACTGTTAATTTGAAGTTCTTTGTGACTGTTAGAATACATTATATCCTTAAATTTCACTACGAAATGTTTCAGTATAACCGAAAGGACATTAGTTATCGGTTAAAGTTCTGTCACTTAGGCTGCTAAATTTCCAGAGAAGTAAAGGTTAGGTCTACTTTTTTTTTTCAGAGGATATAATTTTATTTGTAGCAATTAATTTTGTTATTATTTTTATGTGTTATTTTACTAAAGACGTAGAAAAATTTAGTCTGTTTTAATGAAATTTATTGATCACGTTTTATTTTCAATTCTGGTGGGATTATTATTGCTTAGGCCTACTTTTCTCTTCAAAGGTATGTTTTTAATTATAGCTATAAATTTTGTTGTTATTTTTATTTGTTGCTTTACTAGAGACGTAGAAAAAGTCTGTTACAATAAAATTTATTGATCACGTTTTATTTCCAATTCCGGTGTGATTATTATTGCTTAACCTCATCCCACTTTGTTAACTACGTAAGCCTACACTACAAGTACCGGTACACCTAAGTTACTCCATTAATTCATATTTCCATTACTATTGTTGTAAAGAGAAATGCAAATTAATATTTATTGGTTTCATAGTTAATTATCGCTATAATCTTGGATGAGTGAACCTATTATAGTAAATTTCAGTTCCTTTTGCACAAAAAAAATTATATTAACTTATTTCTTGCAGGTATCTTCGAGTTTATGGTGGAATTTAATATACTTCATTAAAATAATAAATTAACTTTATGCATTTAATATTTCAATAATGGAAGGAAGGTATTAATTTTTTCCAAAAGAACACAACGAAAGTGTAACATATTTTGTCGGCTGCTAGGAGAGAGATCTGCGATGATGAGGCGATAGTAGCGATCCTAGTAGTGGGCAACTACCCAAGTTTGCATTTTTACTACATATTGAGCTTCGCGACTGTATAAGACTGTGATATTATCGTTTCACAGAACAGACATACTACCTTCTCTAGTCGCTTCATTCTAAAAATCTGTACGTCGTCGTCTGTAATAATGTGATAAGGAAAATTTTTGCGCGGAAGTTTTCTGAAATGGTAGATGTTCCCCTACAGTCACACAACCTAGATTGTCTAGATTTTGGTCTTCATTATGTATCAACAATGTTATTTCATGTCGTGTTATTTTTCCATGGCCTCATGGAAGTCGATGTTGAATACAACAGGCAATAATAAAGAACAATTGACTGTATCAAATTGCATTTTAATATTACGCATCAATATTTGATCGTATTTATTTTTGTGCGAGATCGTGCGTATTTGCTTGTTTTCCGCACAGAACCAATACGCGGTAAGTGTGAAATACCACATTCAGTATTCCCAATGCAACACACATAACAATTTCCCTCTTCTTACCGCTTAAGCGCGACATTCATTTTACTGCTTTAGGCTTTTAACATATTATTTTTAGAGACGTTTAGCATAGTAATAATTATAAATTGGA